>NW_008824238.1:5971480-6012852 GCF_000699105.1 Pygoscelis adeliae | reverse complement strand
TGTTTAGCCTGGAGAAAAGGAGGCTGAGGGGAGACCTCATCGCTCTCTACAACTACCTGAAAGGAGGTTGTAGCGAGGTGGGTGTCGGTCTCTTCTCCCAAGTAACAAGCGATAGGATGAGAGGAAATGGCCTCAAGTTGGACCAGGGGAGGTTTAGATTGGATGTGAGGAAAAATGTCTTTACTGCAAGAGTGGTTAAACATTGGAAGAGGCTGCCCAGGGAAGTGGTTGAGTCACCATCCCTGGAAGTATTTAAAAGACGTGTAGATGAAATGCTCAGGGACATGGTTTAGTGGGCATGGTGGTGTTTGGTTGATGGTTGGACTTGATGATCTTAGAGGTCTTTTCCAATCTTAATGATTCTATGATTCTATGATTCTTCTCAACTCAATTTTGGTGCAGCATTTTGCTCGTAAGCTTGAAAAATAAAATCTTTTTAAGAACAGGCAGAAGTTCTAGGGAGACATAATGTCTTGCATTGGACCAGGTGATGGTAGCTGGAAAAAATTGACATGCTTGAGGGCACAGAAGTCCTTCACTGCTACGGCACTGCTATTACTACTGCATTTTCAAAGAAAAAACTAAAATGAGGGAAAAAACGGTAATTACTTTTTCCTAAATTTCCCCCAAACATCTCCTAGAACAAATAGCCCAGCAACAAAATTTGAACTCAGGCATCATGTTAGACAATAGAATCTTCTTTTCTCTGCTGAATAGTTAAGATACTATGAAAAAGAAAAATATAAAGAACACTTTTGCTGCCATAAGCCAGGCTTGCCTGCAGGACAGCAAGCACTTCTGAGTGCGTTTGGGGAGTAGTTCGGAACTGCCTTGCTGCGTCCACATACTCTGTGTCGTGTTTTGGGAAGAGTATGTGACTGGCTTCAAGTTGAACTACCGTCCCACTCAGGGCTGTCTTTCTTGAATGCCATTTGTACTGTACAGTGTAGGGCTGGGGATTTTATGTTTATTAATGTGGTCAGTACAGTCAGTGAGCTGATAAGAGAAGGGTGATCCAAACGGTATGGGTTAATATGGCTGAATAGGTGGAAGAAGAGAGCACAATTTATGATAAACACTGGTCCTTTTTTCTCCTGGATTATGTTGAATTAAGTTTGTATAGAGATATTTGAAGAAGCACAATGAAGTTACTTAACAGGTGTTTATCTTTGAGTCATGGAGTAATAAAGTAGAAGAGACGTGAAGAGAGCGCTTAGCAAATCCTCTGGGCACAGAACCAAATACACCTGCTTTGCTTCTGACAAACTTCTGATCTTTGCTTAGACACCTTCAGTGATGGCGTCTTCACAGCCCTCCCAGGCAATCTGTTCCGACTTTCCTACGTGCTCCTTGCTGAAATTGAAGGCTGTTACATCTTGTCGTCTTCACAGTAGATGTGGAGAGCTGATTGCAGCAATCCCTTTTCACTAATCTGACGTAAATCACATCCTGTCACCCCTCAGCCTTCTCTCAGACAAGCAACTAATACATATTTCCTCATAGGTCATGTTTTTTAGACACCTGATCATTTGCATTGCTCCCTCCTGGCACCCAAAACTGGACACAGTAGGAGCACTGAGCGAGGGTGTGGGAAATTGCAGCCTCCACAGAACTGAGTGTAATGGAAAGGTTTTGAAGAGTTCAGTGCAAAGATGCAGGATGAAGGTGCCCCTCTGAAAGCAGACTGAATGTGTTAGGTGTCATTGGCTCTACATGCATCGGCATTTGAAGCATATATGTGAAAGGATTAGTAGTGGATGGGGAAGGACTACAAGACCTCAAGCAGGTTATGTTTCATGTGTTGGAGAAGGGAGAGTGAGAGAATGGCTGTTAAGAGCAGATTAGTCATACTTGAAGTGTTAAGAAAACCATTTCTTTGCAGTAGAGCTTGTGACGTCTACCAGAAAAAGAGAGACTTGCGAGGTCAAAAAGGCAAAAAAACCCATGCAATGCTGAGATATGAGATGATGAAGACATATAGATTTGTGTGTATGGATGAAGAAGTATCAATGAATGTAGAGCTAAAGTAAGGAGTAGCTTAGAAAATTTTAATCAAGTACTTCTTGTCTAGGCTGCCTAAAGGCAGTGACATTGCTTATTTGTCTTTTTCTGCATCCTTCTCTCTGTCAGTCCCATTATCCTCACTCTCACTGCAAAGAAATTCTGAACAGATTTGCCAAGCAAATAGGAGTCCCTGGAAGTTTATGAAAATCGGTGGCTAGATATAGAGGCCCAAGAGACTGGCCCCAGGGTAGTATCCCTCAATGCCAGTTTTGGTTGTTTTGTAGCAGCGGGCTAGGAGGTGGTGGAGTGGGAGGTGGTAGAACCATAGCTGCTGCGGATGGGATTTGCCTTTAATCTGAGAGTTTGGATAGATCCATCTCTTAGGATGGACTGTCCCACGCTCTGGGAATGCCTGTCTCCCCATTGCTTATAGAGGATGCGTGGATGACTAGTTCGGGTCAGACCCCTATCTTTCAGCAGAGGCCATGCTCAGACTCCCACAAGAGGCATGACAGGGGAACAAGAGCAGAGGGAGCAGATGGTGGTAAGGTGGCCAAGTGGCCTTGTGGTGGGAAAAGGGGGCAAAAAGGCTAGAACTGGAGGAAAGCAGAGAATAAAAGCAGCCAGGGAAAGTGAAGAGAGCACAGAGGACAGCTGAAGGAAAAACATTTAGTTCTGGTGAACTGGAGAGGAGTTGCAGGCTGAAAAAGGCCCCGTTCATAGATAAGAAACCATCAGAAACTCACATTATTTCTCCCCCAGTCTTCTCACCAGTGACCAATTTCCCAGAATGACTTCTCCAGTCCAAACTTTCTACCTGCTGAGGCTTGTTTACAAACAACGTGGTACAGTATTTACAGTGCTTCTGAATTACATTTAACTGATGTTTCTTCCATACCACTGCATGTTAGTAGCAGTGGTGCCAAGTTCTGTAAAAGACTTGCTAGCTAGCACAATTGAGCTGCCACCCACACTGGAAAACCTCCAAGCATTTCAGTAAACATGGGAAGGTGTTGGCAGTCCTCTTTTAAAAGAAGCCTCAAAATGATCTCTTGCTTCTCTAAGGAGATGGTGTACCCAATATGTACACAAGTATATATTATGTATGAGGGGAGTCCAAACAGGATGACCAACTCTGACTGTTGGAATTAGAATTGAATTTCTGATTTTAGAAGAAGGGTCTTGTCATTCTTTAATGAAACCCTTGGGAGCTCCGAACAGAAAGGCTTCATACTAGGACTGGGAAGATCAGTTTGGAAGAAGTAAGAGTTAGACTGGATGCAAGCCAGTTCTTGAGCTGTATTCTGTATTTAAAAGGGCCTGCTTCCCATTTCCTGACTACTTATTAATGTTTTGCCTGTATTGACATCCACCGAATGACACTTTGTTGGACCTTTGTTGGACCTAACACAAGCTCCAGATCATGAGAGTAGAAGCAGTAGCATCTGAGCCAAAGGATCTAGAGCAAGTCATTTCACATAGACCTTGAGACAGAGAGCTTAGAAAGCTCTGAATGAATGAAGATGGATGAAGATCTCAGGAAAGTTTGAAGCCCTGTTAGACATTGTCTCTCCAATGGAGACAGGGAGTGCTGGATGCTGCCCCAGGATTTCTGATGAACACTGGAGTCCAGATCCTGCTCTAACATCTGCTTTGCCCACGTTAGTTACTTTCATGTCAATGGACTCGCTCCTATGAGTAAAAAGGTCAGAATCTGGCCCTAAGTATCTTGTTCCTGCACTTTTTATCCTCCATCTTTAATAATTTTAAAATCAATCACATCAAAACAAATGAAAGAGACTTCCTGAACGGAAGCAATTTTTTTACTGTGCTGAAGACAATTCAGAACTGACAGGAAATGATTAAATAATGTTAGGTCATTACAGGACCCTGGTGGAACAATTCTGGCATTAAGCTTTGGAAGACTTAGAATATATATTCTTGGAAAACAGCAGGATCTTTGCATTTTAAAGAAGAAAATGGCCGCATTTATAAAATTCAGTTCATGTTTTGGAGAAGAAAATTGCTCTCGAAAAGTAGTCAGCCTGGGATTGTTAGCATAATGTGTTATTACATGTAACGTCTTCTAATGTTTTTCTAAGAGAGGATGACAAATCTCTCAGAGTACTAGGCTAATAACTAATAAAGAATTGCAAAATGCAGTATGCACAAATAATCGGTCTATTCCTAAAACATCTAGCTAGCTCCTCGCAGAAGAAACCGATCTGTTACTGTGACAGTCGATTTGCAATAGGCGATAGAAGTTGTTTACCAAAAAAAAAAAGGAGGAATAGTCCTCTGCCTGACAGCATCAGTCACACACAAGGCAGCGAAAGGCACGTGGAGGAAGCTGCCGTGCCGCATTGCTCACTGGGGCAAATGAGTGCTGTTTGGCCAAGTTGGAAGAATCGTGGCTATTTCAGCTGCCTAAAGATCATACAGTCTATCAAAACATTATAACGAAGAGGCTAAATATAGATATGACAGGGTTTGTAACCCTCGGTGGAAATTAATTAACAATGCCTGTTTCAAATTGTATGAGTGCAGGGATTCAGATCCCAGCGTCTCTGGTGACAATACAGAACAGCATAGGAAGGTTGAACCCTGAAGGCTGGCTGAAAGGAAACCTTCCCTTACACATCCCTCAGCATTTTAGTGACAGGTTGTCATGACAGTACCGGAGCCACAGGGTGCGGGAGGGTTTCTTCTGAGATATATCACTGAATGCCATTGGAGATCTAACACTGGTAATAGCCCCGGAAAAAATGCAATAGAAAGCAGAGCATCCTAATGTATGTTTTTATTCCTCCCCTCACTTTTTCGCCTTTTTTTTCTGCACTGTTATATTTAGAACAGTTTCAAACTTGACCTGCCATTTCCTCCAAGGAGGCATTGAACAAGCTGTCTGAAGAGAGTTGTCGTTTGTCACTGTGAAATAAGCCTGTCTGAGACTCGAGTGTGACATTTGCTTGTATAAACTGGACAGCAGTGCAGTAGTGATCACTTGGTTTCTGTTACAGTCAGGCAGTACAGTTGCTTTTTAAAGTCTTGACAGTTCACTGAAATTTAACCTTATAAAACATCTGATTAAGAGATTCTGCATGAGTTTTCAACGTTTTAGGACCAGTCTGCATTTGGCTTTCATGGCTAGTGTTGCTAAATCATGTCCTCTAATGTAGACAAAGTTACTACTTAATGTTTTATGTTACCAGTGATATGATCTTTCTGTTGGATCCATGTCTTTAATGTTGATCTTTGTGGACAGTATGAGATTACTGCAGTATAGGTCATTGCATTCAACCTGTGCTTATTATGTGGATAATCTCCAAAATTAGTGTACAGTTTTAGAATCAACTTAACTTTATAGGTATTCCTTTACCTCCCCTTTTCCTTCCTACATCCATTTTCTCTATTACTCTGATGGGTTGTACCCATTTTCATGTTTTGCTATGAACTCATGCAAAGATGATAGTGCAAACATGATGTTTGAAACGCCTCTAAGCTCCCCCTAAGCTCCCCATTGTGTTCAGTTTTCTTTCTTTCTATTAAAAAAAGCTCTCTGAATGCAGGAAACAAATTCATTCTGTGCAAGTACATTGTCTGTACTTGTCAGCAAACTATGGTCCTGCACCAACATATCCCAACTCAGGGAGTTTGGAATTCGGTTCAAAACTCCCAGAGCTCAGACTTCCCCAATCACGTTATTTTAAGTCCTTCTTCTTTTTGTTCTTTTTTAAGCTCTTCACTATGCACATGCCTGGGAACATGCCCGATTCATGGTCTTCTGACGTGGAGTCCTGTATACATGGCACATCTTCATCAGGGCTAGTAGCCCTATCAACAGCCTCGACATCATGCGGTGAATTTTTGGGATAAGAAACAGTGGTCTTCAGAGGTCATTTTATCTGTGGAACTGGACCAAATTGGGGTGGATTTGGGGAAGGGGACATCTGTCCAGTGGAAACCAGATTCTTTTTCTCAACAACTATTTCACATTGGATGCTCTCCAGGTGAACCGTTCAATGCTGAGGGAGGTCTGAGGTGGAAGTCTGACTTTCACCAGCAGTCTCATTGACTATCCCATATGTACCATTTTGCTGTTAACATTAGTGATAAAGAAGCATCCTAGGCGAAATTTGAGCTCCCCAGACAAAGCCTGCAGGATAGCTTTTTGCAAAGCAAAATTGCGTGGGATTTGAATGAGAGGCTTTTGTCTTGAAATACCTGGTACTTGGCCTTGGCACACACTTGTGCAGCTGCATCTGGCCTCAGACTGTCACTCTCTAAGTCCTAAGCAGCACCTGACACCTTAGGTTTGTATGCAAAACCCGGCAGCACCTCAGTGCATGAAGTACAGCAAGTTCTGCCTGTGCCGTCCCTGAACAGTGCTGCTGCCAGCTGGAGTAGTCATAGAGTTGGCAGTGCTCTCCTGCCCTGATACAACAGTAGGTACGCCTCCAAATCCCATGATTAAATAGGGTGGTTGTTCAGAAATAACTCCAGTTATTGTCCCTGTCTGATAACCTGGTACTTGTTTTGCAAAGCAGTAGACAGTGCTGTGTGGGGAAACGACGCGAGCTCCTTCGGCACACTCTAGGATGGGAGAAATGGATTCTTGGCTGTGAAACCTTCTCCTGGCGTTGTTAGAAATAAAAGCTTAGATTACTCTTAATGTAGCTTTTCTAGAGCTTGGGGAAAAAAGCCATCTTGCTGGAAAACATCACATTAATCCTCTTTTCAGCTCCTAGCTTGTGCTGTGGCCAGTAATCTTTCTGGTTATTTACTAACAGGCAGACAGAAGTTGCCCATCCCCTACTTTGATTTGTAGCTGAATAACAAGGCCTTTCTCTCAGTTGCCCACATTATTAACTAGTCTCTGACTGTTGTGAATTTGCCCTCAGCATGAAAAAGCCTTGCTTTCAAGTCTATTTAAAAGACCATCTTTTCCCTGGGAAGAGAGGGAGAGGGAGTAGAAGAGTGTGTTTATTTCCGTACAACTTGCGGTCATGCTTTTTCTGCATGTCCACAAGAGTGAACCTACAGCACAGGTATACTCACATAAGCCTGTGGCTTTCCTGCATCAAGTCACTTCTTGTACTGCAACACTCTCCTGGGAAAAATGGACTTATCAATATGAAATGGGTGCCTCTCATACTCTGGTCCATATCATCCCGTCATTACTGGTTCTCTTCCCATCAGAGAATAAACTCCAGTCTTGGAGTCAAACTGTGGAGTTCTGACTCAGGCAAAAATTCTTGTTGTTGCTATTATTTATTAATGATAATAAAATAATAATGCATCATTATTTATGCATTGGCTGATTTGTATTTAGAGCATGACTACGAATCTGCAAGTCTCTTAAATGCAGAATAAGAAAAGGTGCAGGCCCTGCTAAGTTTTATAACCTGAATTAAATGCATCTAGTCCCTTCCTAAAGAATATAGGGAGATGAGACAGCAAGCTGTTAGAAGATTGCTCAAATGGAGAAAGTTTGAATAATTTCTTTTAATTTTATCCTTGTAGAAAAAGCCCCCAAAACATGTTACTTGTGACTGTTAAAAAATAATCTGATTAAAGTTTCCTTTTTTTAATACATGGTAGAGTCTATAAAAAAAAGTCAGAGAAAATGGAAGACTAACAACTTGTTTTCTTTATAATACTAATTTGAGGAGAAAGGTGCTTTGCCTCATAGCTCTGTCACTAAGTTTATGCAAGGTTAGAGAGCAAGAAGTCTCATTAACAGTACCGGTTTCAGGGTCACCTGGATCATCTTACTGTCATTCGTCTAGGATTTCTGTGTTTACATTGGGATGTTCCATATCTGCCATGCTCAGAGGATACAAATAATAGTGTATCATTTATTTGTTCTCCTCTGTTGAATGGTTTTCCTACATTTTTCATTTAGGAAAAAGTTTTAATCTTTGATCCACACCTGCCCATACTTGTTTTGTTTACTGCCCCCAGTGACAACCTGTTCTACATCCCCAGTTTCCAGTGAGCTCCAACAACATTGTAGCCTGCTTTCCGAAACAACCTTTGTTGCTGGGTAAAAAATGGATCAGTCTTCATTTCTTGGTAAATACCCAGTAAAAGGGCCTTGCAGTACTTCATCAGAGTCATTGCTCTTCACGGCGAGTCCTGGATCAGGTACGTGTGAGTTCTCAGAAAGACGACATCTACCTTTAGTTACTGAATTTCCCTATTTGATTTTTGTTTCCTGTTATCATGCACTGTTATTATCTCACCTTTTATCATCTCTTCTTTCTGAACCTACAGAGTGGCTTATCTTAATGTTTTTTTTAAGAAAGCATTAACTTTCAGTAAATAGTTTTGCCAGTATAAAGCATTTGAGCAATCAGTTGTATGATACGTGGCTCAAATGTCATATGAGCACTGCCTAGACCTCACTGACCTGAAAAGCGACAGGCCCACTGGGGACTGAAACTGAACATGAGTCTCTTGCCTCATTGTTGTGGTTTGTTTTCTATTCTCTGGACAGCCTGGGTTTTCTGGTTGCTTCTTTCTATCCAGTGGTAACTATATACCAGATGTCCTCTTTCTGCCATGACATTAAGCAGCTGCTGTGCTCTTCTTCATAGCCGTGCAATAGATCTGATCAATGTCAAGCACACAATGATAGAGAGAGAACAGGTTTCTTAATCTTGATACTCTTTCTGGATTATTTAAAGAAAAAAATATTTTTTTTCATAAATAACATAGTCAAATAAAGAAAACTAACCCCATGCTCTGTATACCTGCAATAGCAATAGTAGAATTATACTAGCCAAAAATTTTGTCCCATGGGTCGTGTGTGTTTTCCTAAAGTCACCATTTAAATCTGCTACCAGTAAGTGAAAACTTAGAAAACTAGCTTCGGTGCTAGATTTGGCATCACTGAGGCTCCTTTTTGTGAGAGGCCAGGTTATGCTTGTCACGATTTCTTCAGCCAAGAACCTGAAGGACAAGGCTGTGACAGAGTCCCGCTGGCAAAATCCTGGGCATCATTGCTCATTTGTCTCATTTGAGAAAAGGAACTTCAAAGCGCTGCCGTGCCTCGCTCATGCGTCATCCCTTTGGGAGGGAAATAATTAAGCTGAGAAATTAGACCAAAATAAGATTGCCTTAAGCATAATTTAACTCCAAGTTCTTGCCAGGAATGTGACAAGGAAATGGTAAGCATAAACTTATGTATGTTTCTAATTCTTCTTAGAATGTCTTCTAATCTTGTGAAGAAAATGGCTATTCACCATTTGTTCCTGCTTTTTGATACTCTGGGGATTCTTCCATTTTATGTTCTTCCCACCCTTTTGTTCGCAGTAGCAGCACTGGCTAATCAAGATGCAGTTGTCACGAGTGCTGCATCTTGGTACAGCCCTCATAGCTCGTGGTGAGCTCCAGCTCACAAAAGCATCACTGCACATGCACAAGGCCAATCTCCGTTACCGTATAGCCTTAGTGTGGGTTTATTAGCTTTAAGTATGGGCATAAACTCCTCTGAAACCAACAAGACACAAACACGTGTTGAAATGCTTTGCTAAATCAGAGAACTGGGTCCTGTTTACAGACGGTTGGAACAGACTGTGCCTGGCTATTGAGCATCACAGAAGAAGATATGCACAGACGTAAATCCATCTGCAAAATTTGGAGGATGATTAAACATTGTCTCCCCATAATGAGCCAGCCTTGTACTTAATGATCATGGTGGTGAAAACAAACCTAACACACCATTTCATCTGTTAATTTTGCACAGCTCATTGGAATTGATTTTATGACCCTGTCACGTCTGACAAAAAAAAGATGTCCAAAATGCAAATTTATGACTATAAAATAGGAGTGTGACTGATGCAAAGAAGCAACTGGTGAAAAAAAGTTTTTAGAGGTTATGGGTTCTGCGATGGGATCCAAAGGGGAAAGATAGCATATGGCACCTGAAACATCTTTTATGTTATGGGTTGCTCAAAGGCACATATGTTTCCTCTTTGTGAGAGAAAGTTGGCTGGTGTCTCTCCTGAACTTCAAGGTTTTTTTTATTATTCCTAATTATGCTATTTATCTGATGACCTAATCAAACAGAAAAAGTAAATCATACCTCTGACTTTTAGCAAAGTCATAAAATGCCTGACTGTGTCCTTGAATTTAATATTTCCTAATTGCCAGTTGTTCCCTAAAATAATTACGTTGTAGATTTATTTTTATAGCCTGAAGTTCTGTTCTAGGACAATTTCACCTCTTGAATTTGATATAGATGTTTTAGGAGAATTTTTAAGAAGGATGGTTACCGCCAAATTATAAAAGATTTCATATGCTAGTGGACCATTTTATTCTCTGACACAACCCTGAGATGTCAGAGGAGTTATAGAACAGATTAACTTGATCTAGGATGTTTGAATATTAACGTACTGGAATATCTGGGATTACTTTGTTTCTTTGAGTATTTGGAAAAAGAATGTTAGAAGTAACATTAGCAGTATATACTAGATAACTGCATTTCTCCAGATGGCAGGATCCATGGGCCCTGAATGTAGCCTTGAGTAAAAAAGATTTTATAGGTCTCTGTCCTTTTCACAGATCACATATGTTAAATGGGACACTGATTTAAAGTTTTTATAAATGTACTCATTTATTATTCAATGTTTTGGGTGGATTTCTAAAGCTCCTAACGGTGCTCTGATTTGTTTTGATAAGTTGTTTCATGATATCCAGGAACCATCTTATTTTTTCTTTACATGAGACTCTCTGATCTGTCTTCAGATAGCAAAATATTTTCTCTGCTCAATTCAGAAGTAGCTGCCTCCTTTTCCTGGGCCTGGGGCTTGGGTAATATTTAGTAACTCGTTAAATTATATGACCTAAATACTTTAATCAGTTATCTAGCTGATTTGTGTAGCGAATCACCAGCTCGTAGAGCAGACTATCAATCACAAGCATTGGCCAGAGGGGACTAAATACCCTACGGCAAAGCTGGAAGCCAGTCTCCGGTCTCCCTGCGGCAGTGAGGGCTGAGCCCCAGGAGTGAGAGGGCGGGCAGGTGGGAACGGCCGTGACGGCTGGCTTTGATGACCAGCAGCCGCACGCGTGGTACGTCCCGCCTGGCAGCCCCCCCGGCCCTTGCTGCTCAACCTGCAGACACCCAGAACGGCACGACAAAAGGCGGTCAGGGGACTTGCGTGGCCATCACCTTCCAACAGCGTATAGCATATTTTCAGACAACTTTCATGAAAAATGAACCTTTTTGCTGATTTTAGCAGTACTTGCACCAGACCCAAAAATCTGTACACTTACTTCTGTTGCTTCAGAAAAGACTCAGGTGGTCAATCTACCCCAGAAAGAGCCTGAGCAAGCTACCATCCCCAAACGTTAATCTGCCTCCATGCAGTGATTAAACAGACCAGTATATGTTATGTTGCTCTCACTCAGAGCAAAGCGACGTTTCCTCAGGGTATCTACTTGTACGGAAGGGAGCTGCATCTATTTGTCTTGTAGTCTTTTGGTACGCACCAGGACAATTTCTGAGGGAAATTACTGAGACCAGTTTTGATCCCTGTGGCCTTGTCCAGTAACATTAGGTAATATTAAAAAAAAAAAAAAAACCAACCCAAACAACAACCAAACCTCTGCAATGGAGGAAATGAAATGATCACTTTTGAATTATTTAAAACGGTGCATTTGCTATTGAGCTTCATGAGAAATGAGCAACTGTAGGAGTTGCCCAAAGCGTGACTAGAAAAACATTAAGCCCAAGATAATACAGCGTAACAAGGTATTCCTTTAAACCAATGGCAAGTACCGTGTACTGTTGAAATAGCAATTCCTCATAATATTTATACAGATTACTTTAAATGACCTCTGCCAATTTTGTTTAGGTTTATAGTGACCTAGGCTGCAGCTGTTCCATGTTTAATCACATGCAAGAATAATAGTAGCTTTCAGAGAGTGGAAAAGTATTGAATAAACTGCTTAATTTCACCAATTTCTGTGTTCTTATGGAATCTGTCTTCGTCTTCCCTTTCATCTACCTAAGCAGGTGTGGCTTACTGGTCACTGAATATTTTTGTCTGATAATAAGCAATGATGCTTTTTCTGGCTGATGCTCTACTTCCTGCTATATCTTACTAATTTTGGTTTTTACAGCAAGTATTATTTTTGTTTGTTTTTTGTGGATAACCTTGGAGTTTGTTTTATCTAGTGCAAAAAGAATACTACTCTGAGGCACAGAATCTAAAAAGAAACCTTATGCCCTTAGCATGCATAGTCAGGATCCAGGTCCCTAATTAGTAACACTTCACAAGTACATATGACTGTTAGTCCAAGAGGTGGGAAGAAGAGAACCATGCTACATGCAGGATTGCTATGTATAATTATATAATTCAAAAAAGCACAGGCCACAATATAATAAAATGAATAAGAGTAAGAATAAAAATGTTCAGAGTCGACTTAGAAATTTTCAGCAGTGGAGTTCAAAGTGCTGTGTTTCTTGGTTCTAGCTAATTACTACTCTTGAAAGCTCCTTTTAATTTGGGAGGGGAAGATAAAAGGATTAGGGATTCAAGTTTGAAGAAAAGACCTCTGGTACATATGTTTCTGCAAAGATCAAGGTGGAATTGCTCAGGTACATTGAGACTGTAAGACCTCACCCAAAGTTAGCCATTATTTCTGATTTTCCTGCCAGATATTTTTATTCCGGTGTTTGAGAACATGCTGACAGTCTTCATCTTGCAGCTGATATTAGCGATGCCCTTGACTAGCTCTTGCATCTGGACTTGTTCTGAATATTTTGACATCAGAAGTAAGTTTGAGTAACTGTTAATCTGCTAGACCAGTCTGCGTGTACTGTGAGACAGCCATTCATTTCATTCTTACGCAGAAGTACCTGCTACTCAGCCTTGTGGCCAGGTGATCCTAAGCATTTCATTTATTTTTCAGTATATCTTTGCACGTTAAGTTATAGGATGACAAGAACAGCAGAATGTAGCAGGAGGTAATGATAATCAATAATATCATAATCTCACAAGCAGGGGAGACACAATAAAGCCCTTGAATAAGATCTGGACCACTGCCCACCTGAAGTGTCTTTCAGCAAACCATTTAATTTTCTGGTCCCACATATTGCAGTGAAACATGAGCAGTGATGCTGACGTGCTTTGTAAAATAGTTTAAGAGCCACTGGTGAAAAGTGTAGTCTAAAATGTAGAACAGCGTTTTCAGTATATGACTCTGCAGAAGACGCAGGGAGGTTATGCCTGTGTTTCCTAGGATTCAGATTGCTTCAGACTTGAGGGTCTTTGCTTGCTTCTGCTAAAACCGGGTTTTAAAGTCAAATATCATATCATCAGCCGGTCCCTTACCCACACATCAAATAGATGAGAGGAATGTCAGTAGCAATTGGGAGTGCGTATTTCCTCAGTGTGGTCTCATCAGAGATCTCCTCCTGAGGTTCAGGGCTCTTAAATATCAAAATGATGGCACGAGAAAGGAGAGGCCAGTGGGGTTGGGATCTGAGCAGACAAAGGCTCATTTAGGGGTTGCATTGGGCTGGGGCCTGTTCCCAATGGTATATTGAAATTTGGGTTCCTCCTTGGTGAAGAACATACGATGTGGGATTCTAAGGTCCCTTCCTCATTCAGTCTTAATTGAAATACATCTGGAGGCAGATGCTGAAATAAAAGCGTAGCTAAGACACCCTTAGAGCAGTGAAAGGGAGCTTGACCAACTCACTCCTCTGCTGATCGTGCTCCCAGGATAAGCAGGACTTTTCATAATGTCATCCTTTATTAAAGGCTAACTTGAGCCTGATCATGTGCAGGCAGAGAAAGAGTGGGCATAAGTTAACCACACTTGCATGCTTCAAATAAGTAGATAGTATCAAGAATGCGTCACTGTACCAGGATCATTCGAACCCATCTGATTTTATTACACACGTAGACAGAGCATTAAGGTCAAATCTTCTGCATGGGAATAATCCAAGGGTTTGGGTAAGTATCATATTCTTTAGTCTCTGCAATCTGAAAGAACAAATAAAAAAGCAACTAAAGGGATTACAAATAAATCACACTGGCCTCTTTATTCTAAAGCCTGTTTGGCTGGATACGTATTAGTATTCAAAATTGCAGTAACAATTCTTATACTTATCTAGCAAACTATTTCACTTGACTACATCAATGAATAGAGTTGATTAATTGCCAAAGCTGCTAAGTTTAGCACAAGCCACATTTTACTTCCTCTTTTTTGAGTATATCCTATGGCTAAAAGCGGATTTTATAAATCCTACACTGAGATTAATCATGTGTTGTGTTCAAAGACAAAACAGAGCCCCGAAATTACAGATTTGGGAAAAAAAAATGTATCCTGTTTTCAGGATATTAATATAATTCATTAAATCTTATGCTATCTTATATTAGAAATATACCATAACTAAATAAGGCTTGCTTTCATCATAAGTAAGGGTGCTTTCTTCATCCTTATTTGAAAAGTTTACATAAGGTGTTTATATCTCCGGGAAGACATGCCTGAATCTAAACCAAGGTCTGCCTAATAACACATGTTGACTGAGCTTTCAGGGGTCTGAACGGAAAAGCCTAAGGATGAAATCCCTCATGAAAACCCAAATAATCTTGGACAAATAGTACACATATGATATTTACACACGGAACTGTTTAGGCTTGTGATATTTGGGGGGACAGATTTTTTATTTATTTTTTTGTCGAAGCCTTTTTCACCATATTGTCTTTTCTCTCCATTTTCAGGGAGTTATCTCTGGCTCTTTCAGTCCCATGGATTCAGGGAGCCATGCATCTTACATAGAGGTATTAGAGCTCCTGAGAAAGGGAGAGGGTTTTTTCTGTTCATATCATCCTCCCCTCAGTCTCCCCTGTTACTCATATTCTAACCATTCTGTTCGTACTGGTCCTCCCCTCAGAATTCCCATCCCTCCAAAGCAGTATTAGATATTTTCTCAGATTAAAATAACTTGAAAGTAGATGTGATTTTTTCACCCAGTGCCGTGACCATTCTTCACTGCTCAGTTACAAAACAAAATGGAAATCATCAGTGAAAGGCAAAATGTGGTACAAGTACTGACTTTCTGAAATAGTTATATCTTTCATTTGTGTTTGTGAACACATTATATACTGTGTTACATACAAACACATAAATATGTTCAAGTGCATGCATACTCACACATATACCTTTGTATCTCTTTAAACAGGATGGTTAGAGATCACTTTTATATATAAACCTGCATACATACACACAGCTACACATGTATGTACGTTAAATCATGTGAGTAGTACAAGCTGAATGATTTTCCGACACAGTGCCCGATGTGATCCAGTAACAATTTAACCAGTGCGAATATATAGTTTTGGAATGCAATACAACACAACGCAGCAACAAAAAGGTTAATGTAACTGAATGTAATAGAGAGATGTGGGCCAGATTTTGATTTGTGACCCCCAGAAGACACGGGTTTAGCATCTTCAGGAATACACAATTTTCTGCAGCCCAGGTGGCACAGTAACACAGCCACTCCTCCCGAGAGCCTGCTGGTCACATCAGCAGCCCGGAGTAGCTGGTAGAAAAGAGTCCAGATCCTCTTCTTCTTTTGGCACATCCTCAGATCGATGCTCTCCTGGTGTCTTCCCAGACAACCAGTTGTGTTGTTTTTTGAGTTCCTTCTCAGTGGTAAACAGCCACAAGAAGAGGGGATTAGAGCAGGGAAGTGAGGTGCTCACTGTTATTAGCACTTACCTCCACCAGGGAGATGTTATATGGAAACTTTACCCAATAATTTCTGTCCCATTTTCCCCAGCTGACAAGAATGTTCTAATTAAACACTACTGTTGTTATAGTAGCTGCAGGGAGTCTGTCAGCCTGAAATTAGCAGGTAGAAGGAAAACCATATTTCTGTTGTAAACTTCTGCAAAATCTAAGAAGACAATAAATAAATGGTAAGATAAAAGGATTAAAAGCAATGTGATTAATGACTGGAATTTGGTGTGGTTATTCCTAGTGTCTGTCTTACATTGATGGAGAACATTATACATGATAAGTTAACTAAATTCATTGTCCTATTTCTTTATTGTCTTGGAACCACAAAGGAGAGCAAAGCAAAACTAAAATAAAATATTTTTCAAACAAGAATTATTTGTATTTAAAAATATTAGTAAAAACAGTCCTGGTAGGAAATGATGGTACATCTCGAAACTAGGAATATTCTTGTTTCTTTCCAACCAGGAATAAAAGCAACTGGAGCAACTCATTTTGCCTGTAATAGCTCTCCTTAGTGCATAACTTCCTGAAAAATGATGCTGCTTTTCCTCGTATCCCTTTCTCTAGGTATAATCATCCTTCAAGTGTGTGTTGGACTTGTTTATTTTGCTATTTCCTCCTGTTGCTTCAGCTCTATATTAGACAGCTATGTTGGCAAGATGGTAAGGTTTCAAACTTTCAGTTGAAGATCATTGCAAGTTACATTTTCCTTTTATGTAAGTAGTTAAATTAAATAGGAGGGCTAGAAACAGAGATAAAACTCAATCTCCAAGTACATTAATAATTCTGTAGGAGTTATACAAAGCTCATACTGAAGCCTACAAGAGATTTGTCTCAGAGAAGACTTTAAGACTCAATATTTATTTAATATGTGGTAGCTCATATCTGGAGATGAATAACAGAAAAAATTATCTTTGTTTCAAGAAAAGAATCCAAATAAACTATTTATCTCATGAATGAAAAAAACCACAGAGCAAGTTGTTAGGGAGCCAGAGAGTCCTGTTGGCTGCCATATTTGATTATATCTCAGATAAATACATTATTCAAGACAGTCTGTGAAGGTCACAAGCAAATCACAGCTCATCCACTCCCAGTAGAATTAAAGAGATCAGAAAGAAGAATTTCAGTGAAAGATAAGATTTCAGAAACCACCCCCTTCGGTTTCATCAGTCACAGGTATGCGAGGGGCAGTTTTGGCCTGCCCTGCATTGCCTTTCCCCGAGAGCCCCAAACACCTCTGTGGTCCACAGGAGCCAGGCGGGTGCTCCCCTGCACGCAGCCCCGGGGATCCCAGGCGCCTTTCCCAGGCACTGGCAGGGTGAGCGGCATGTGTCCCTGGGGACTAGCATCGGGTAGCCCCATGGGATGACGGAGGAGCCAAGCAGGGACTGCTTGTTCCTCTTGCAGTGGTAGCCATGTGGCGTGGTTCGTTAGCCTCATAGCAAATGGTGTCTCCTGTTCGATGACACTGTGGTTCTGCTCAGGTTGGTAAATGTGTCAGGACAGATTTTGCTTCAGGGGGGCCTGGTGTGAATTCCTGCCTCTTCCCCTACTGCGTGGCACTTCTCAGTATCGCGCCCAAAGGTGGAGGGTGCGAATAACCCCACAAAGGGGAACGTCCCATCACACAGAACTGCGGTTTGAACCTGTCAGAGCTGTAAGGTCGCATGTGTAAAGCCTGCTTGGGCTGGGTGTTGTCGGTATCCTGCAATGTGCTTTTGTGCTAACTGACAGCAGCCTCGATGACAGCAAAATGGAAATGCTCTCTGCAGCACACACTCAATATTTGTGCCAACTTGACCCTAGCCTTTTGTTCTGAGTTTCTTTCACTCTATTCAAAACAATGGAATAAAAAAGAAAGAGCAAGTACTACACACCAGAAACCGATGGACATACAAGCAAGTTCAGTATGAAATACGCTGATAGAAATTTGGAGGTGGTATATGTCACGATGACACGCTGCTATAAAACCACTCAATGGTGCAGCAGAGATGGTTCATATCATTAGCATTTACGGACTTATTAAGGAGGATCCTTATTCCTGTGCCACTCTGCATCATGGGTGTTATTAAAGGGAGTGTTTGCTTTCTTCATTATTAAAGCAAGCAAGAATTTTTGCATTCATAGCCTGTTCCATAATCTTCTTGTATAGATGTACACAGGTTTGTACATCTTTATACACATATATAGATGTCCCACTGACATATATCATATATAGCATATATAATACTCTGCAAAATAGATGCAATATTTTTACGTTGTAGTACTATAGGCATGTTGTTTATTTATTTGTAATTCTTCCCAATTACAGGAAAGTAAAACACTGCGATGCTAAAAAGGTATATAAAATATAATCAGATGAGTTGTACAAACCAGTGACCAAATGTTATTTGTATATAGCTGTACCGTAGAGGTATTTCAAGGAACAATACTAGTAAATGCAGTTCAGCTGGTTAGAAGGGTGGACAAGAGTTTCCATTGTAGGAGCAACTGGCAGTCAGCGATTAGAAGAAAGGATTTTGCTCGCATGGCCTGACACCTTCCTGCTGTCTGTAGCAGAAGGCCGTCCAAGAGTAGTGGTTTTGCCAGGTCCCGGGAGGCCTGCAGAGAACAGGCTACAAGCCCACAGCTGGAGCCCGCAGCCAGCTGCTGCGCTGAGTGAGAGCTGCGGTCCAGCTACAGACAGAGCTCATGGTAATCTCGGAGAAACACCGTCCTGCATCTCCCATCTTTAATCGCAGCAGCATCCAATTTGGGGGCAGATTTAGCAATGCGAAGGAACATTTGCACCCCTTGCCCTTAGCACCACAGGGCACCCTGTGGCTCACAGCTTGCCGAGGGTGCTGAGCACCCTCTTCCCCATCCACATCTGTACCGCAGCTCTTCCTGGGGTCTGTGCAGCAAATAGTCTGGGGGCTATCTGGGAAGATATCCTTAAGCCCATCCTGCCCGCTGGAGCCTGCTGAAATTGTCCCCGCAGTCAAGAGGCCAAGAACTACCATGGAAACTCTTGCAGCAAACTCTGGTGTCAAAGCAAATATTTCAGTGTTAGTTAACAGAGATTTAAAAAGATGCTGACTGAAAGAGCAGCGCACTTTGTTTCCTTTCTGAGGTCACTTAGCTAATCTGCCCAATAAATCTGCATGCTGCACGTGTTGCTCTGCTGACCTTAAAAGTTCTTGAAAAAGATGGATCAGAGAGGAGTTTAGAAATGGCACAAAATATTGTCAGCAGTGGCCCCTGACTACGTGATAGCTATGAAGAACAGGTGATCCTGGCAGTGGTTTTGCTCTTGAAGTTAATGAAAATATGCCTGTCTAAGAACAGTTCCTGAGCAGGAAACTCATGACTACATGGTGTCGTGGTTTAACCTCAGTCGGCAACTGGGCACCACACAGCCGCTCACTCACTCCCCTGCCCCCGATGGGATGGGGGAGAGAATTAGAAGAGCAGAAGTGAGAAAAACTCGTGGGTTGAGATAAAAACAGTTTAATAATTGAAATAAAATGATAATAATAATAATATGATAATAATAATAATACACAAAGCAAGTGATGCACAGTGCAATTGCTCACCACCCGCTGACCAATGCCCAGCCAGTCCCCGAGCAGCGGCCCCCCCGGCCAGCTTCCCCCAGTTTATGTACTGAGCATGACGTCACATGGTATGGAATGTCCCTTTGGCCAGTTTGGCTGTGCCCCCTCCCAGCTTCTTGTGCACCTCCAGCCTTCTCAGTCGGTAGAGCATGGAAAAATAAAAAGTCCTTGGCTAGTGTAAGCATTACCTAGCAACAACTAAAACATCGGTGCATTATCAACTTTGTTCTCATCCTAAATCCAAAACACAGCACTGTACCAGCTACTAGGAAGGAAATTAACTCTATCCCTGCCGAAACCAGGACACATGGTGCCATCTACAAGAGAGTCTGTTTGTCCTGTAATAGCAATGTGATCACCAGAAAAGGCGCCACGTTGAGATCCGAGCTCACTGGCCTGATGCTGCATAGATCTGTGTTCTTAGTGCTTCCCCTGGCTTAGGATGCAAGCTTGGATGTCTCACTTCATTGCTCGGTGTCGCTGCTTCCATCCGCTGTCTCTTTGTTGTCTGTATAAATCACAGGCTCTTCTACCTGCCCCTTGTTTTATTTGGCCGTATAGACAACCTGTGAACATAACCTTCAGCTTTGCTATATTCCCTTTTGTCCCATCCCTGTTTTTTTAACAGCACTCAGTTCTTTCCTCCAATGTGAGATTTTCATTTTTACCTAATGGACATTGCCTCCTATTTTGGTGTAATCAGCAATTTTCATTAGCACACTACTACATCCTGTGCCAAATTTATTAATGATAATTTTGCAAGTTGTCTTGTTTTTAATTTGCGGATCATCCTTCTCTCTCCTTTTTTTATTTTTTCCAGACATATTGCTTATAAACACTTTGGCAGTGTTAGTGCAACATATGTTTTCACATGAATAATTTAGTAGTTGTACTAAACCACTATCATCCTGTATATATCAGTCTGAATATGCTGAATATACTGTGTACTGATTAGTATGGAGAAACTTTGGTAGAAAACAGCACTGTGAGAATGAATTTAACACAGGAAATATTTCACATGCAAAATGTGTTAAGTTTTCACAAAAACATGAATAAATATACTGCTTATTTTTTAATGACTGCTTGTAAATGATTGTTCTTGCACAACAGTATAGCAAAACGGGATTTAAATTCACAAGTAGTACAAACAGAAAATTTGCCAAAACATGGTTTCATACAGCTCAGAATATACATGGACTTGGATCAAATTTGCCAAGTACTTTCAGCTGCAAACATGTTTAGGCTGTCGAGGAGGAGACATATCTTGACAGAGGGACAGATAATGTCCCTTCTGCTTTTTCAGAGTCCAGTGATTAATGTTGTCAAGGAAAACATGGGAGAGTTACATTCAGTCTTCTGCTGCGTGCATTGATTTGAACTATAATTCTCTCACCTCAACAGAGTGCCTTAACCATCAGGGTAAAAAAAAATCCCAATATGTGTTTCCTCGATATTTACAGCTTTGAAACACATTTTTATAAATACTAAAACATCAGCTGTCAAGAGTGAGAGAATGACATAGTACACTGGCTAGCTCATTTTGCAGGAGATGCAAATTCAAAGCCCTTCAGGCAGAGCTGGGACTTGAGTTCAGGTCCCAGAAGTCCCCGTCACTGGCTGTTCTGGGGAAAGGAGGCAGCGGATACAGGTGCAGCTGGGCACCTTTTGTTTCTTGTACGTCTGCCACAAGATGAAACCTTTTGTTGCAGATTAAAGACATGTTCTGATGCAAAAACAGTTTGATAAGAAAATTGTTTTGTTTTACTTTGGCAGAACAATATGGTGGGGGGGAGATATTGTTCAGTTTGTTCTAACTGGAAGAAAGAAAAAACAAGTGTTTTTTTATTGGCAGTCTTAATCCTTGTGTAGATCATTGGCTTTAATGGGACAGCTGAGCCGGTGTCTGTGCTGCTGCTGCTTAACGTGGAGCAGAGAAGATCCCCTCCCCCTTTACAGAGTGAATATCCCAAGAAAGCAAACAGTAGAGCGACAGCCGCCTCCACCCACGTGCTCTGTCCCCTTCATGTGAAGCAGAGAAAGGCCAAAGCATCGGTAAAAGAGGTAAAGAGGAGACTGAGCACTGAGGCAAATAACTTGCACGAGGATGAAGCTGATTTAAGCCGCTTCCTTCCAGTGCAGAGCAGCGGACCATAGCCCGGGCTGCCGGGAGGTTCGCGGCTGGCCGGCCTGGCAGCACGGCTGCTCCGCGTGCCTCTGCGTGGGATGCTGGACCTGAGCTCCCCGCCGGCCCCAGCGCAATCCCCGGCTGGCAGCTTCCCCAGCGTGCTCCTGCCTGTTGTGTAATGAGAACAACCTGCTCTCGCACATGGGTGCCTGTGCTTGTTGAAATGCGCGAAAACGGGCAGGCTCTGTTCACCTCTCCTTGGAAAGTCAGTAGCCAAAGCTGCTGCAAGTCAGCGGCTGCTCCGGCCACGTTAACCGCGTGCCTTTCGGGATTGCTTTTTGAGAAAGACGGAAGCTGAGGAAAACCCTCAGCTGCCGAAGTGCAACCATTCAGCTTGTCAGAGCCACTTTCCTTGGCTCCAGGACCATACGAGTGTGTGATATGAGTTACTGCTTTTGACTTCGCTTGATTTCCCAAAGGCCAGTTTTACAGAAA
Source organism: Pygoscelis adeliae (assembly GCF_000699105.1). NCBI lineage: Eukaryota > Metazoa > Chordata > Aves > Sphenisciformes > Spheniscidae > Pygoscelis > Pygoscelis adeliae. The sequence goes on along the minus strand of NW_008824238.1, from coordinate 5,990,865 downwards.
GATCACCAGCTCTTCATTTGACTGTCACTTCGCAGCGTTTATTATGAGGCCCAACTGATGAGAGGTTTACTTGCATGATCAATCTCTTCAACTTCAGTGGGACTACTTATCAAGCATGTATGCTTTAGTAAGAGTAAATCAGCCTTGCCCCTAGAGACTATGCGAAGGAAAATATGCTAATTAAATGTATGCAGGAGGCCACATTTTATATAAATGCTAAAGGAATTTTGTTTATTATGGGGGCTACTGTTTTGATTGCCTTGTTAAAAAAATGCCAACAGTCTAACATTGTTTGGCCTTGAAAAATTATCTTTTTTTCTTCCTTGCTGTCTGTCTGGGATAAAAATGATGCCCACTTCTGTTTAAACTCTAAAAATACTGGTTCCCAGCAAAGAAATCAAAAGAGGTATTGTGCCTTCCATGAAAAACAAAACAAGCAAAACAAGATAAAAACTCCACCACTGCACAGACTCATCAAAAACAAAGTGCCAGAGTGATGGAGGAGGGTATTTCCATCCCATTTGATGCTTTTAATTGCAGTTCTTGTGAATGGTCTGAATCTCTCATACCTGAGTTGCAGCACAGACCAAGTTATTTTTAGCAGCTGTAGCCCAAAGCTGCTGTTGCTACTCTCCAGTGGCATATCCGTAGATACACTTTCCATCCTGTGGTTTCAGGTTCAGTAGGTAAATTAAATGCCTTACCTGATACAGCGTCTTTAGTAGCAATTAACAAATATTAGACAAATATTAACTGAAAGGAGCCAGGAGGAGGATACATGCAGCCAAAGAAATTGCCTCCTCTTGTTCAAAGCCTCTGTAGATACATAAAACCCAGAGAGAAGAGATTCTTTTTAAAGATGGTATAGAGGAAAGCTCTTTGAGATTTACCTTTCTGCTAAATACACACAAAAGGAATGCCATTATTATTTACTTATTTTTAAAGAAAAAGGAGGTTTTGCCATTTGCAAATGAAGGTTAAATTTTGTGTAGGAAAAAATCTGTTTCTGCTTGCTTTGGGGATTTTTACAGTTTTCAGTGCAAAGCAGTTGTTTGAAAAAACAGTCTCTGCTGTAATGAATTAGCTTCTCCGTTACCGAGTGCATTTTCATTAGGGCGAACAATGGAGGCTGCTGGGTGGATTGCGATGAGTAGCTTTACATCGAAGGACAAGCTGCATTTATCTGAATGCAATTCATGGGTTTATAATGGACAGCACAGCCCTTGTCTTTGCTAAGAGCCTTCCTGTGAATAGCGCTATGATTCATAGCCAAATTATAGTTGCTTCCTACTACCATGACCATTTTAATAGCAAGGTTCACAAAAGGCTCTCTTCAAATGTTAAGTGGCGCTAGTGGGCTTGCACCCATTTTTTTGCAATCACTAGAATCAGATTAAATAAGTAAGAAGTCACATTTTTGATCCTTGTAAGAATTTCTTGTGAAAGATCAAGTTCAAAGCACCAGTGTCATGTTTAGAATCACTCACGTTTTTCTCTCAATTAAAGAATTATAGATACCTTAGAAAATCCATCTAATCAAGGATAAAAATCTCACAGATGTGCAGTTGCAGATAAGCAGTTAAAAACATTTAAAGGTTTCTGATGAATACATTATAAGTATTTTGAGATCTTTCAATGCAAATTACTGTATACTCTATGCATGATAACATCATGATGGTGCTAATAGTTGATAATCCAGACCCCAGCCTCCATAACAGAGATAGCTTTGGGATGAATCAAAATAAATACATGTAAAATGATATTCATAGTAGTAGTAAATGTTATCTCATAGTAGCACGGAAGGCCACATCAGGATTGAGATTCTTTTGTGTTATGCATCCACAGATAGAAAAAATACAGCCTGTGCCCAAGGTTGTATAGTTTCTGTTTAATTAACCCACTGTTTTTTCAGGTTAATTTGTGTAGTTTCCAGGGGCAACCTAATGTGTGAGTAATAACTGGCTCCATAAGTTATTTGTCCAAGTTGTGCTTTAATTAAAAGCGAGCTTTGTTTGCCTTGGAATATACAGAGAGCATGTATGATGCTGCAGCATGACTGTTTGCTCAGTAGATTGGCAGAAGCTTTAATCTTCCAGTCTACTCAGAGGTAAACAGGATTACTGCTATTATATGCCATTAAATATACATATAAATATTCTAGGAGTGGATGAGTTTAAAGTCCAGAGATTTAAGCCTTTTTTACCTCAACTCACGCTGGAAGAAAGTGAGCAAGTTGAAATGTCTTAAACCTCCCATTTTTTTCACTGTGATCTACCCTGAAGAGCATAGGCTTCAGACTCTTTATTCTTATCCTGGGCTTGGACATAACAGGGGGCTTGTGATATGAGAAGAATATCATTTAATTCTGGTTTCGGTCATATGAACATTGTGAGAAGTGGTTTGCTCTTTTCTAAACTGCTTGGTAGTGGCCAAGGGCATTCTTAGAGCACAAGGACAAGATGAGGAAACCCATCACCCCACTAGAGAGTTGCTGAATTGCTTCTGATGGAGAATTCATTTCAGGTACTGATTCAGCCTGGCACTTGAGCACGTAGTTTTGCAGCAGCTTCAGACAAATGTGTAATACGATGCTCTGGTCCAAACAGTCTCCTGCAGAATATGCATATGGTAGTTACCACCTTGCGCTTGTCCCCTGCATTGGGATGGAGCGTCCTTCTGAGCTGCTTCAGTGGATGGACACAGAGGGCCAAAGAAGTCCACAGTGAAATGCAAATCTCCGCACTGCCTGGAAGAAGCACTGTCTTGGATGCCAGTGCTAGAACAAGACCTGCTCTAGATATGCCAGAGGGAAAACACTTGAGTTCCTGTAGAAGAAGGAAAAAAAACTTGGTGGCTTCTGGGAGAGCACTATTGATTCTCCTTATGAATAAAAACAAACATGATTCAGAAATTATTTATTTGAACTACCCAAACTGAATAAAGTGTCCTCATTTTAAATCTTGCTAACCAGTCGTGAACGAGTGGAAGTAAGTACATCCACTATTGCAGCCATCTGTTGCCCAAGAGCTACGTAAGGTGTCTTAGTGTGTGAAAGTGCATGTCAGACACTCCTTCCCGGTGTTCAAAAACAGTTAAATTTTCACCTTTTGGAGAAGACCATGGGGAAGCTCAGAAGGATCTCAGGCGAAGTTCAGGTAGTTCAGAAATTATGTACTGGCCTCTGCTACACAGCCCAACTTGCCTCATCTTCAAGGCACTTTGATGGAGACAGTTTGATCTGTTATTGATTCTGTCCATGTTCTGAAAACTGGCGAAGTGATGCTGACTTCTGCTTTCCAAAGGGTTACAGTTCTGCATGACAATAAACAATGAGTGAGCATTACTGGTAATAAATAGTCAAGGTGCCCGACAGACAAAAGGTAAATAAAAATAAATAGCTCATACTGCCTGATGAAGTTGGCACCAATTCAGAATTAATAGGGGCATAAGATTACCTTTTCTTATCCGGCACGTAGGCTGTTTAAGTAGATTTGTTTCTAAGATACAGATGTAGAAAAGACAAGTTCTACATTGCTTAAAGTCTGATTTTTATTGTTCTTAGTGAGTATCAGCAACATGAGACTATAGTATTGTCATGGTAAGCAACAATGTAAGTTTTTTTTCACAATGCTGTTTTTAATAGGAAAATAAGATATCTTTGTGGTCTTTCAGCACAAGTAGATGAAGAAGATACAGGGTCAGAAAGAAAAGGAGTGCAGTTTTTCACAAAAAGAAGTGGTGAATTAGACAGACTCATAAGCAAGAAAAAGAAAGACTGAATGAGAGAGATGGCAAGAAAGCAAACACAAATGGTTATGGTGGAGTAGGGGCACAGGGTAGTGTGGGAGTACCTGGCTGCCAGGTTGAGCCTGACAAGTTAAGAAAAGAAGCTAGGAGCTCATTTTTACCCTTGGATCCACAGATATAGGAGCATGGGAATGTTTGCAATCCCAGAAAAAAAGGAACCTAATGCAGGTAGCTTCCCAGCTAGGTTTGATACCCAAGGCTCACTGTTCATCAGTGGGAAGAGGAACAGTCCTGCTCTTCATGGCCATCTCTAGAGCCCTGCCTTTGTCCCCTGTCTATGCAAAAAGACTGATCAACACGAGCTGATCTAAAAGTGGTAAGTGCTATGTGCTGTGTATTTAAACCAACTTTGATACATCCAAGACTCTCTAGTCTTACTGCAGTTGATCCATACATATGCATTAGCTGTTTGTTTGTCATGTCCAACAATCTGGCCTGCCTAACATCCAGAAAATTGTAAATCCTTATACAAAGAGCTCAGGCAGTCAATATTACCAAAAGTGGTGCCCTCCCCTTCAGAGTGGAAGGACTGGCAGCCATGACTTTGGACCATATTTAGGTCACTGTGGCTAGGCATCATGAATACTCCCCAACCCACAGTATCAAGGCAACACCATTAAACTGAAGTGGTCTTGATGTTGAAATAACACAAGCATTCTCTTTGTTCAGTGTAGATGAGATAATTGCAAATTGTCCCTTCTTACCTGTAAACGTATTCCTCCATCAGAGGTCATAGCTTTCACAGGCAAGCTGGGTATTCTGGGGCAAGATCTGGAGCCGGCATGCATCAGCAGCAGCTACTCCCTTTTGAGGCTGTTTTGCATTAAGCCCCTTTCATTATTAAGGCTCATTCTATGGTATTTGTGCAAGTGCCACTCATAATCTGCATATTATCTACACACCACCAACTGCATGTTTGGACTAAAGCATTAGAGTATCTCACTGAAAAGTGAAAGCAGCCATCCCTGTAAATCATTCCATGGACAGATTTCATACAGAAGTACGGCCTTAATAATGCACAGTAGACTAGGCTGCAGTTGCAAGACAATGGACATAATTTCATCCTTCTAGTTATACAGGGTCCTGTTCAAAGCCTAGAAGTGTAGAAGTTACTGGCTATTGACTTCAGTGAGTTTTGAAGCCTACCTATCAGAAATTCTGTGATGCGGGGGAGAGTCTCTTTGGGATCAGAGCAACCACGCATGGGCACAAACTGAAACACAGGAGATGCCATCTGAACATCAGGAAACACTTCACTGCGAGGGTAACCGAGCACTGACACAGGTTGCCCAAGGAGGTGGTGGCGTCTGTCCTTGGAGATATTCAAAAGTCGTCTGGACACAGTCCTGGGCAACCAGCTCTGGGTGACCCTGCTTGAGCAGGGGGGTTGGACCAGGTGACCTCCAGAGGTCCCTTCCAACTCTGTGACTCTGTGATTCAGATACCACCTAGCAGGAGCTGAGGCATCAGAATCTGGACTTCAGTTGTTTTTATGCAGGGGAAAATCATCCCATCTCTTAAAATGTCCTGTCAAAAGGTACTCGTAATGAAATACATGGAAACTGAAATAGGGTTGAATTAAGCAATTTTGTCAACAACATTTAGAATGTAACATTTTGCACTCTTAATACAATTTCCACAGCTCTCTGGAAATACCTGGTTTGACTGAAATGATTATCCTTCAGAGATAATGGAATCTTTGATTTCAGGCACCATTTGAATTATACATCAGGATTTTTTTTTTTAATCTGGTCAAAAAAAAAAAAGCAATTGCATTTTTTGTTTTTAGGAACAATCTGGTATTTCTATCTTCAAAGCTGTTATTTACATATCAACAGCTTTGTTTAGTTCCTCTGTTCTTTGGCCAAGTGTGAGATTACAATGAAAACCAGAGGGGTGGCAACTCAATCAAGTCAGATCAAAAGAGGCAGAAAAGGAGTAAACAGAACTATTAGGAGGAATAAACAACGATGGTAAAAAGAGCACAATTGTGCCTTTTTGTGTTTTGTTTAATTTAATTTCACATTTCTTTGTTAATTGTAAAATCTTGTCAGAAGTTCGAAAATAATTTTTCCCCTCTAACCAACTTGGTCCTTTTCCATTTGGCAAATACACCGCTGGGTTTCTTTTTCCCTCCCATATGTTGAATGGTAATAAAATAAATATATCTGTTAATGTTTTTTGTGTAGGAACAACTTTTCCTGCACGCTATTCTCATAAAAAGCTTTTGTTGCCCCATGATGGCAGCATGGGTAATAACAGCTTGTCTAGTAAACTCCTAATGAAGTAAAAATTAAGTATGTCACGATTTACTAGCAGCCGGTCACGTACCAGAATAGAATTTGGCTCTGTCTTGATACCATTTTAAAAATGTTGAACCAGGTTCAGACATGAATTAAGACAAAAGAAAAAAGAAGGAAAACACTAAAAAGTGGAAGACACTGATTTAAAGAAGAGGGTGGAGGCACGCCCGTTGTTTTAAATGGCATGGCATCAGACATCAGTGCACAGTGCTACTACTCCCATGGCAAAACAAAGTGCCCTTTTCCATACCTTGTGGCTAAACATCTTAAGGCAATGGATTTAGAAGCAAATCTCCCTTGGTAATGAAATCAAGTTAAGAAATTACGGCATTGAGACAGAAAGCTCTAGATGATGAAGGACAAAGGGAAGGCGGATGACAAATCAAAGTGGAAGACTCAAAAAAAGAGAACAGTGATGAATGGTAAGATCATTCTTGTATCATACTCTTGTCTTTGCTCAGGTTAAGTCCCTGCACGTACTCACCCATTGGTTAGGGGTACTAGCCAGTACTTAGTGGTGACGTAGTTTGCCTAATGCAGGGGTAGGCTGAGTAATAAGGATGCTACATTGTATATATCAATCACTCAGGTGGGATATTAGACGTAAAAAAGGACTAAGGGAAATTTGTTGTCTCTGGGAAAAATAATGTATTTTAAAGTTTTGTGTACATCTCTGACTGATGGCTGGGGCAGATGTGAGCTATTCTCTACTTTTTCAGGCACGCTTACAAAGGGATATTATAGTGGTGCCTCTGGACGCAGAAGCTGGCTGTTATCATCTTGAGCTCTCTTCCTCCCCCCTTATGCTTTCTCATTCCTTACAGTCATGGAAGGACTAGCTATCACCCAGGTGACTCACTTGCTCTTCTGTGCCTCTCAAAGCTGTTTGCAAAAGAGGGTAAGCACTTTTACACAAGACACGCAATGTGCAAGTCTGTTCTGTGAAGCAGAGGAGGGTCTGGAAGAGAATACGAACTATGGGTACAAGCATTGTTTCAGCTATCAGTAAAGCGCAGCTGTCTCTGAGGCTGGGTGCAGCTTTGAAATAATAGGCACCACCACTGTACAATGTGTCAGGATGAAGAGAGAATACATTGCTCCTCTGAAAAGAGAACTTCATATTGAGCTGAATGTAATTACTCAAATGGACGTCAGCCAGTGCACCTGGGCTCACTCACTGTAGCAAACCCTAATTCCTAAATAGAAATTCAGGAGAAATGTTCTGTGGCACTGTATAAATTCTCAGAACTGTTTGTATAGTTTATGTTTTCATCTTCACTTTTAAAATGACACTTGTTCTTATGTCTATCACCTAATGATCAAAGAGAAGTTTCTCTATAACTGTGTCAGAACTCTGCAGCAAATTGAACTGAGACACCAAGATAACAAATACTTTAATCCTTTTACTTCAGATATTTCAACACTGGAAAATACAATGGATCACATACTCAAGGGGTGTACATTGACCAAACAATATCAGCTTGGTTAATGTTGATTTTTACCAGCTGAGGATCCAGTCCAGTAATCTGAAGCATACCGAATTGCTGACAAAATCCTTGTTCCTTCTTCTCACAGCTTGGACAGAGGAATCTCAGTCCGCAGAGACTGGGCTTGTTACTCACATTGGAGTGGGTGGACCAAAACGTTCCTGCTCATCCTCCACACTGGCTAGAAAGGAGCCAGCAGTAGACCTGAAGCCAGTTTAAAGCTATGTTGTGCCTGTTAGTATTTTACTGAGAAGCTAATAAATGTCCCTAGGAAGGATCTGGTGGGCACCTCCCCTGCTGGACATACTTTGCCACAAAAACACCAGGTCTTCAGACCTTCTGGACAAACAGTGGCACCCTGTGCTTTGCCATGGCTACTTTCTCTCTGTGCTAGAAGGACCTTCCAAATGGACAGGATTGTCTCAGCTGCAAAAAGGAAGAGTGTTCTTGATGGATAGGTGCTTGTGGAGATGCCTGAAACCACTGCCCCAGGTGAGGAATAACGTCAGGCCACAGCTTTGAAGTAGTCCTGCTGTCACATGAAGTTCCAGTACTTGTGTGCTGAACTCCATTCATCTGGGGCTTCATTTTCAGGGCCAATTACCAATAAATTTAGTGAGATGCATAAGCCTCTAAAAACCAGGGGGTTAAAATCAAGCAGAAGAAATAGCTTTCTCCAGATACAGCCTTAGATGTGACTGCTGTTCAGCCAGCTACATGGCAAAGGAAGGTTGAAAAGTAGATAAGTTTGTGAAATTTTCTTGTGATAGTCACAAAACTTGAAGTAGCCACTTACTAGAGGATGTGGGAGATCTCATCCACTACAACGGTTTGTGAGGTAAAGCACAGGACATCAACTCTTGTAAAAAATCTGAGTACTGAAAGTCAATTGAATGCCTTTTTGAGGAAGAAGAGGCTGTATTAGCCAGGGCAGCATTATCTCTAATGCACTCATTTCCTCCGTAATTGAAGTCATTGAAGTACAGATATTTAGATGTGTACTGGAGCATCAGATTGGATTTTTAGCCTTTTACCAGTTTTCCCTTTGTGTTCTTTCTTAGGATCAATCTGCAGCAATTGTCTTAGAGTAAAATACCCTGCTGTAGCTCATCCCCTGCACAGACCCTGTAAGCGGCGTTCCAGCAGTATTGTACTTTCATTGTATTTGCTATTACTGTCCTAAGACTGAATATCTAAATGGGAAGAAAATTAAAACAACAAACTGAGAGGAAGATCTATCACATTTAGCAAGGCAGCCAATACTGGGCTCTGATAACTTTGTGAAAAAGAAGGACTCTGACCTCTGATGAGGTTTAATCAAATTTGTAAGTTTTCTACATTTCATCAGCAGGTATTTAGAACTACACTTTGTAGATGAATCATATTAGGAATTCCTGGTACTGGTATGTGTAAAAGCAGTGGTATGTCTTGTCACTGTATTCAAAATAAGTGTCCCAATTATTCAGAACTGGAGAATATCAGATGACACCAATCTTTGTATAGGTATGTGATATTTGGATGTACTTTTCTGGCATATTATAACGAAGTGAGACTACTACCTAGCCCAGACAACTTAGTAAATCAATGAACCTGAATCAAACTAATTCATTAAATTGGATGAGTTAATGCATTTCTTGTGGATGATGACAAAAAATCAATTCCCACATAGCATGTTGTGTTTTCCCTTCAGTAGTGTTTCTCACACAGGTGGACACGCGTAGCAGCAAACTGAATTCAGATTGTGGTGGCCAGAATAGGATGTCAGTCATGCCAGCCTCAGCCTGCCAAATTTCATTTACAATTTATAGAGTTCTTCCACCTTTAAAGCTGTGTATCTGAAATACAATGGCCTTTGGTCTTCAGGTTAGTTCTTCTTTATCCATGTTTGACCCACTTCTGACTTCGCAGCAGTTATTAATTATATTTTACACTATTTATATTTTGATTAACTTGATTTACAGGAAAGGAAAATTGAAAATATAAGAAAAGAACATTTTGTGGAGATGGCTTGACTCACATCGAGGTCAATCTCTCTAATTTTACTGAAGCTGGTCAGTATACTCCCAAATATATTTTAGTAAAATGCACGCATTTACTTTTCTTTTAATACTCAGAGCTTTCTATTTGGGAATAATAAAACCTGATCCCAATATATTTAGCCTAACCAGTATTCTAGAACATAACCTTATGTTTTTGTATATGTATTAATGAGGATTTAACAATTCAGGCTGGTGATGTAACATTATATACCCTGCACTGCTTTCCATCTTAACCACAGCACCTCTGAGTGCTATTGATTCTTTGCGTTTTAAAGAAGCTTTCAACCTGTTTGGTTTCAAGGGCACAACAAAGTTCAAGTAGGAGACTGTTTAAGGAAGGCCAGTTGAGAATGTGATTTCAACAAGTTCTTGGTGAAAATCATATCTAATGTTTAAACTAAACATTTTTTCATGTTCTCACCCAATCATTTCCTCATTATCTCTGCTGACTCTGAGTTATCCAGCATGATCTAGGCAACTATCTGAAGGCCTTCATGTTATTATTATTTCAGTCTATTTGGATTCAAAGTTCTGTTGCAAAGCATCAGATAAATATGAGGTATCCAGTCTGGAATACCTGCTGCTGACAATAAGGAAAATCTGTTGTTTGCAGGTTGATAGCATTGTACTTATGTCAGGTTTTGTGCTTACCAGCTATTGGAACAGCAAAGTCGCAGACCTTGTGTTGGTGTCTCATGTTTTCAGCTGCCTTCAGGATCAGTCACATCAGCTGGGTGTTTTATATCTTACAGGGACATTTTCTTCAGTTTGTCCTGACTGAGCTTAGTACCAGTCTAAATACCTGTGAGATCCTCTCTCTGTAATGGATTGAACAAAATCAAAGGCATCACATAGCCACGATTTGGGGAAAAACTTAGTCTCCAGATCCAAATTTTAAACCCTTGGTTCACTTCTGTCATTAGCATTCTGTGAAAGAAATATGGGATTCAGCCCACCCTGCTTCAGAAGGCTAAAAACAAGGTCTAAGCCAGATGGCTGTGGTCTCTTGACAGTCAGCAGCAAGAGACAGGAGGCTCTGGAGGGTCACAGACCCAATCCCACAACAGGTATCTTAAAGAGGTGCCCCTCTCCTCTGACTGTAAACATCGCCTTGAGGATAGTACCATCTGCCTAACTTCAGACAGCTGACATTAGGTAGGATGAATCCCTCCTTTCATGATTAAGATGTCTCTCACATGGCTTGATAAAAGATGGGTAAATTAGATCTGATAAAGAGAGCTGCCCAGTGACAGCTGGAACAATAATTTGTGAGTCCCAGTCCCACATGAAGATGACTAGACTGTGCTCCCTGTTGTTGCATTAGAAAGCTTTCTTTTTCTAATGGATTTACTTCCTGAAGAAAATCATGGTACACTGGAAAGACTGTTTTGCATTTCTTATCTATGAAAATTAAGTTACATGGGACTTTTCAGGATTTACCATATAGAGTTTATGCCTCTTAATATGCTCATCTTAATGAAATATATGGCAGTCAAAGATGGCTCATGTAAGATACAGGGTAATCAGTCATTTATATAACTCACCATCATACAAACCAAATCAGCTTCTATATAAATGTCTAGACAGCACATTAGTGCTTTGCCCAGCTGGCCCAAGAATATGTAACTGGGAAAGATAAAAGGATCCCTGCTTCCTAAACTCCGTTTTAGCACTTGCCACACTCTCCACTGTCATTTGTATTTTGGCAGATAAACCCCAAGTGTGCAGGTCCCAAATATTCCAATCTGTCTGTTAAACAGAGCTCATATGAGGTTATATTTCCATAAGTCACACTGAAATCAGTGTTTGTTTGTTCAGAGCGTTGACCTCAGATTTCAGATGTCCCTCAGGACTGTGTAAAATTAAGGCCTACTCTATTTACAGCGTCATTATTTCAAATATATTACCAACTAGTTCATAGTATACTTAACAGAAGACTGCTCGATGGTTAAGATAATGTGTTCTTAGATTGAACATAGCATTTCATGATGTAAATGGACAGTCAAGCAGTTTGGGCCAAAAGCTTTAGTTCCAAACAATCAAATTCTTGCTTTAAGCAGCCATCCCATTAAGGGCTGGCGTGCACAGGCTTGTCATGCACTGTGGAATACCTTATGAAGTTTATCATGGGGAAAAGAAGGTACTAGCTGAAGAGTATGTGCACATGAGTGTCCAAATCCAGCCTGGAGGGCTTCTCTGTGTGGCACAGCACTGACAGCTTCACCCGGGGCCAGGTTTGGATACCTACATTAACAGGGCTCTTTACTTCTGCCTCTTAACATCATTTATTAGCACAAAAGTACTGGCTTGACATGGTTAGCGTTGACCAGATCATTACCTTAAATCACTGGCACCACCATGGATACTGTGGCATTAAACAAAGTAAAAATTTCCTCAGTTAGATCTAATTCTTGTTCACTAAGGTAATGTAACAATGGATTTTTTTTTTCTTGTTGTTGTTCTTCAGTGTCCAGATCAAAACCAAACACCAGGCAGATCAATATGACAGATAGACATTTCAGCTCTTCTCATCTGGACAGAGTTCTTGGTTCCGTTCAATTCCAGCTGAAGGGAACACATATTTCAACCAAAAATGGAGCATGTGCTTTCTTTTGCTTGCCATAAAAGCCTATGGGAAAACAAGCTGGAGTCACAAGAGTCCTAGAGAAAAAAGTACTGATTTTACCCAAGAGCCCATAATTATGGTCCTCGCTTAGGATGAAAGAGGCTACAGTTCTGTCCTATACTCTTCCTCAAGCCCAATTTATGTCACTTCTGATTGTCCATCTAGTAAGCAGCATTTTCCCTAATTTATTCTCCTCAAGAACACGTTTTCAGGATTAATAAACAGTTTCGCTGCATAGTATTTTTTCAGTGGCAAAACAAAGAGAACAAAACCCAGGAAAAAGCCAGTAGTCTGGGAAATGATTGCAACTCAGGAAAGGTTTAGCTGCACATCTGGAATTTTTCTTTACAAATTCTATACATGCCTGTCATTTGCAGAACAGGGATCTATCTTCATGTGTCCTATTGTGAATAATTAAAATGCACATGAAATATTTTTTAAAATGCTTATAAGATGCGGAGGAAATAGTGGTAGCTTTCTCTCAGTCCCTGTATGTAATGTCTGTATCTGGCTTTTTGGGGTTCAGAGGTTAGAAATAAACTGTATCAGAATATCTTTGTTCTACTGGTGGTTTGAAACTTGAATCTGGATCCAAATTCTGATGCTCAGTCCCATCTCTGTTCTTTCTCTGCAGATAGTTGGGGAAAAAAAAGTTGGCTATTTATTGCACTGTTGCCACCCACACATCCTGTTCCTGTTTTGGAAGGCTTCCTAAATTCATTAGACAGGCAAAACTCCCACTTAAGTTATTTGTTTTCCTGTGCAGAGACCAAAAAACAGATCAGAGAACAGAACTGTCCATCGCTGTAATGCTATGTCAGTTATTGTCTTGCTGAAACTGTGTGCTTTTGCTCAGTCATTGAGCAGAGTCCAGACAGATCTGAAAATTCAGGGAGATGTTACAAGTCAAAGCCCTCTTGTGTATTTAGTGACCACATAATAATAATCCATACTGCCAAGGGCCATCGGTTTTCTAGATTCAATGGACCTTCAGGGGAAAAAGAAAATGTTTATAGTGAAAGGAAAATGAATTAATCAGAACTTTAGCCTTCAGCTGTCAGCACCAGAATACAATGTCAATTGAAATGAGTTGCCTTTGACAAACCTCACCTGCTCTCATCAGCCCTATTTGCCGTGCCTTAGGCGCAGATCTTTACAGGAACAGAGCAGTGCTTACCAGCACAGTCCATTAGCTGTGAAAGTTGTTGCGTTGATTTCAGAATAAAATGCTGCAGCAGAAAAAGGTATCTTTGCTGTTGGCTATACAAGGCTTGGCATTGATTTACTTCCAGAGGAATATTCATCTCATAGGGTAAAAGAGGCTCGTTTACCTGATAAGTCTAATAAGCTACCAGTGTATTTAGGAAAAACACAATGTTCTCAGATATCGCAGAAAATTAGCTAGGCTGCAGTACCAAGGCTGTGATTGTGATTCTTGAGCTTATAATTTGATTTATGCTGTTAAGACAAGGGAAGGATGAGGCTCAGGAAATAGTTCTGTTAATGCTTTATGAGACACAGGGAGCCAGGTTAGCAGCAGTCTTCAACTGTTCTAAGTTATTTGAAACAGAAAAAGATAACTTTTATGTTATACTGAGTTTATATTAGAAAGTTAAAAAAAAATTTTTGCTTTTTAAATAGTGAAATTTCTGGAAGTGAGTGGTACACTGCAACTGCATCATCATAAATTTGGGGGTCAGTTCAGATGCTCTGAACTAATGAATCCACCTGGGTAAGGCTTGCTTCTGTGTATATTGGAGATCATACTTAGAAGCTAAAGATACATGTCAAAGTAGATGTATGAACCACACATCCCTTTTTCAGTGCAGATGGCTGCCACTTTGTTCCCCTCCTCTACGCACCATGAGCTATGTAAGATAATAGGGTCCTATATTACTTGTATTTATTGCAAGATTTAGAATACTTTGTTCAAATTCTTTCTATTTTATATTTTTAATGAAAAACAGTTTTGTAGCTTTTGTCAACCTAGTCCTGCTAAGTTCACGATCTTTGGAAGGGGATCCTCTTGGACTGTCATAAGGGAGCGTTACTTTGTGTTGCCATTTACTCAAATGCAGTATTAAGTATGATTAAGACGACTGCTGTTTGTATACCACTGCTTCCATCACTGCAAAAGCTGAGGTGTGCAGTGCATCGGGCAGGGGACTGCTAGAGGAGACAGGATGCTCTTACAGTTGAGAGGACTCTGGTCCAAGGAAATAGGATTCTTTCCTTAGTTCTTGCTGCTTCCTGTGCTTTAGTGAGCAAGTCACATAAACCAGACTTTGCACAGTCTTTAATTGTGGGTTTCTTGGTACATTAGTGCCTAGCCTGAGAGCAGCACGGTTCTAATTTGGAGAAGTATGGGCAATGCCAGGCACAGCTGAACTTAGGGGACCTGTTGTCAGAATATATTAACCACTGTACAAATATTGCCTGTGCTGAGAAGTCAGTCCTAGGGCATCTCAAAATGAGAGCTTAAAACTAGTAGATACTCTTAACTTTAATCTCTGTTTGCCTCAGTACCATGTCTGCAAAATGGTGCTGATACATATCCCCTCACCTTACAGGTCAAGAAAATATATAAATAAAATTTGGAAATTGCCTGATGGTTCTGTGTGTACCACAGAACATCCCAGGAGTGTATCTATTATATTCAGGAGAGAGCTTCTCTACTGAAGTGTACACGATATATTGAGCAAGGACAAAACAGAACATCAAGTGCTATTTAATGCATGCACTGAATGAAACCGGAGGCATATGGAAAAAATCATGTGTGCTCAAGTCATTAAAAACTATTCTAATGCTTGAGGGGGAAGGGTAAATAAGGACAAAAGTTGAATAGAAACCACTAATTCTTGTATTTCCTAAGCTCTCAGTGCTTCATATCTTTAAAATTATGAAATTCTTTCAATGAAGCGGGGAGTGAGAGTGTGCAGGCATGCTTACTTTCCACATTTCATATTTCCTAACCTGCTCCATATCCCTTGCTGACGCGTCACACAGAGATCCCACCAGCTCTCCTGCTTTAAGGTAGTTGTATTGCAGCTTGGATGGAGATTACCAGTAATTAACCACAAACGGTACTTCTGCTCATTCACTAGACCATGTTCTCTCTGCCTGCACCCAATTAACCTTCTCCCATGAGTCCAGAAAGCAGAGTGGAAGCTGTATTATAATTCTTAGGTCATTAACAAATCCCATGACAGTTTTTGTAAGAGTAATTTTGTTAGTCCCCATGTCCTGGCCAAATCCCAATTTTGTTTAATTACTTGAATTATCTGAGAACAAATGTATTCATTGTACATTTTACTTAAAATGTCATGGAACACATTGAAGAACATATTCAGAAATATATTTGTGAGTGATTGTAATATATCAAGAAGATATATATGTAAAGAAATACCACATTTAATATATAATATTTTTCTTTCCTTCCTCTCTAACCAGTTCTGCAGTGTTGGTCATGTTGTTCAAAATACATAAAAAAAAATTACAGCTGGAAAGATTTCAGTCGCAGGGAAAGTGATACTCGTATGGGAGTCTTATCAAGTAAATTTTCTTGCCTTTATCCTCCTTCATTCTATGAGCAATCTTAATAATTACACATTAATTCTTTGCTATTTGTATAACTCCCTGCATCTCACTAGGTCAACAAGCTTTAAAGACTTCCTGACTTTAAGCAATGCATTGATTAGAAATTGAGCTGTTGACCTTTCCAAATCCCATAGAAGGCCTTCCTTTTCTAATTGTGATCTGTGGGTGAGCTTGGACAAACCATTCACTTCTATACAGAGCATGAGAAGAGTTCCAGGTCAAGGACTGTAAAGAAGAACCCATTTGCAGTATGCAATCAGGGGGTTTATTGATTTTACAAAACCCAGAAAATCTGCTACTTATTCTTAGCACTTTCTATTGGCATTTTATCAGTTAACCACTTGGAGATATATAGACATTTATAGAATTCTTTTATAACATAGCATTTGCTAACATTGGGTAGTCAATGCACTGTGTTATTCCATTTTTATGTTTTTACAGATGCACTAGCAGACCCATTTTATAAATGAGGAAAAAATAAATAAAATATTGATCCAGGCAATTACTTCCTATACTCTTGCATCTTCTTCCAGCTAGCAATCACAAAATGAGTTCTTCGTCTCATTTGCTTATGGTGATGGTAGGCATAAATTACTAGAATTGACCAGTCTAAAATGAGCTTTGTGGAAGTCACTGTTCTGTGTAATTGCAGTGTTCCATGTAATGATGTATTTACTAGTGGTGCTTGACTGAGACTTAGAGTAATAGTACGTTTCTTCACCAAATGTCTATATAGTACCACAGTAACATTCAGAGGCACTTTTTCTTCTTTTTTAACAAAGATTGTCTTTATCCTAAACAATAGCATTTTAAATGTGTTACCCTTTTTGTCGTGGTTTAACCTCAGCCGGCAACTGAGCACCACACAGCCACTCACTCACTCTCTCCTCCCCCAGTGGGATGGGGGAGAGAATCAGAAGAGCGAAACAGAGAATAACTCATGGGTTGAGATAAGGACAATTTAATAAGTGAAGGACAAAAGGGGAGGGGGGAATGACGCAAACCAACTCCCACCAGCAGACCAATGCCCAGCCACTCTCCAAGCAACAGCTACTTTGGAGTGGGTCCCCATCCCCGTGTGTTTTGACGTCACATGGTATGGAACGTCCCTTTAGCCAGTTTGGGTCAGCTGTCCTGGCCGTGCCCCCTCCCAGCTTCTTGTGCACCTCCAGCCTTCTCAGTCGGTAGAGCATGGGAAGCTGAAAAAGTCCTTGACTAGTGTAAGCACAGCTTAGCAACAACTAAAACATCTGTGTGTTATCAACATTATTCTCATCCTAAATCCAAAACACAGCACTGTACCAGCTACTAGGACAAAAATTAACTCTATCCCAGCCGAAACCAGGACACTTATGTAAATGTGTTATCCGATACAGCATTTTTACCTCTATGTCCTTTCCACTGCATAGTTATTTTTTTCTTAAGGGCCTGAGTTCTAGGTAGCCTGCTATGATTTTCAATGATAGTGCAAAATCATTTTCAGTTTGATAAGGATTGTTAAATGGAAATTAAAACATACCATGTTGTTCATGGAGTCTTTGTCATTGTTCTTTCTTGTTGTTGGAACCAAAAAGAAATGTAACTTAAATGCCATTAAATGCCTTTATTAGGCGCTCTTTCTTCGAACCAGGATTAAATTTTATTTCCTTCTACTTAAGAAAAAAAGCAATTTATTTTGCATGGATGTATGTAAAATACAGCCATGAGTTTATGTAGAAAACTCCTACTGTCATCAGTGTACATCAACAGGCTGTGTTGTTCAGAATCAATCATAGAATCATTAAGGTTGGAAGAGACCTCTGAGATCATCGAGTCCAACCGTCAACCCAACACCACCATGCCCACTAAACCATGTCCCTAAGCATTTCATCTACGCGTCTTTTAAATACTTCCAGGGATGGTGACTCAACCACTTCCCTGGGCAGCCTCTTCCAATGTTTAACCACTCTTTCAGTAAAGAAATTTTTCCTCAGAAGAGTTCCCCAAAATTGCTATGAACGGGGACCAACGTCCCCGTTGATTTGAGCATTAGAACTCAACAGAAGTTATATTTGACCAGAAATGGGGCTCGGACATTAAAATTGCCATATGGATTCCTTGGAAAGTGAGGTGTGGCGCATTATGGACAACATCCTCTCTGTGACTGTAAAGCAGCTGTTTCACAAGAGAATGTGTAAACAGGGGTAGTGGATGTACCACCAACTGTCATGCAGTTTGTAAAGAGATTTATCATCTTTGTGAGCAGGATTTTTTTTAAGATTTTCCTTTCTGCCAGCATTTAAATGCTTCTGGTTTTCCTCCAACCCAGTGTGCCTACCACCTTCATTAGTTGTTGTTTCTGGCCATTACTTAGTACAGCCTGTTTAGTGGGGAACTCTTCTGACCAGCTGACGTAGATTATTCAGCCACAAACTTCAGCTGCCTTTGGAGACTAACCTGAAACTGAGCAAAACACCCTAGGCCACAGTGAGGGGTCACACAGTAAAAGTCTGTGTCTAAGGTGTGATTGTCTCATCTCTGCTTTTGCCTCTGTCCTTTCCCATATGTAGACATGACAGAAGTCCAGCCATTGTTTTCCCCCATTGTCCTGTAGCCTTCTGTCCTTTTGACAGCTGCCCTAGTATGGACATTCAGGAACTGATTTTTATATCACCTTGGGAGACTAGTCACTAAGTCAGTGACATTAGTGGTTTAAGAAAGGAAGTAGAGAATCAGGTCTACAGTTACTGAAGTGAAACCTTCCTCATCAGGCTGAAACAGAGACTCTGGAAACATTAATTCTGAGTGCTTCAAACTCAAATTATGTTTTACTGACAAATTGCCAAGACACATTTGACCTGTGTGAGAGCCTCTTCCAAGAGCTAAATGAAAAAATGCATTCTTGTAAATATCATTGAAATTGTTCTCAGGTTCTCCTCATGCTCTCAGCCATTAGCCCCTTCCAGAAAATGGTTTTCAGATTCCCTTTCCTTCCCTCCTACAGACATAACAGGTTTTCAGCCTCTGAAGATGTTATGAGCTGTCTTTATAAATCTCTTTAAAATAACTTGGCAAGTCATAACATGAAATTTCATATAGTTGAAGAAAAATATGCCAGACCATCCTGTATTGAAAGAATATGGGACTAGATGTGAAATATGAAGGCTAAGTTGCACCTAAGGTTCTTTTCTTTACATATGGTATACACAGGGTGAAGTGTCTAAAAATACCCAATACTTGCTTCTTACCAACAGTAAATGGTCGGTTATCAATGATCTGGATGAGGGGATCGAGTGCACCCTCAGTAAGTTTGCAGATGACACCAAGTTGGGCGGGAGTGTTGATCTGCTCGAGGGTAGGAAGGCTCTACAGACGGGTCTGGACAGGCTGGATCGATGGGCCGAGGCCAACTGTATGAGATTCAACAAGGCCAAGTGCCGGGTCCTGCACTTCGGCCACAACGACCCCATGCAGCGCTACAGGCTTGGGGAAGAGTGGCTGGAAAGCTGCCTGGCGGAAAAGGACCTGGGGGTGCTGGTTGACAGCC
>NW_008824238.1:5963486-5970920 GCF_000699105.1 Pygoscelis adeliae | reverse complement strand
CTGCCCAGGGAAGTGGTTGAGTCACCATCCCTGGAAGTATTTAAAAGACGTGTAGATGCGGCACTTAGGGACATGGTTTAGTGGGCATGGTGGTGTTGGGTTGACAGTTGGACTCGATGATCTCAGAGGTCTTTTCCAACCTTAATGATTCTGTGATTCTAAATATATCATGATTTACAGTCTCTAAAATGGAAGGTGCTAGCAAGTCAAGCCATTAATGTTACATGCAAAAGAAGTCTTCAGTGCTAATCCAAAGAGTTGCCTTCATGCTACAGAACAGACCTGTGGAAGATTTCTTCATGTAAGAGCTTTTTGCCCATAGACTGGCAAATTGTTCCTTATACTGTACTCCTCATGTGAAGGGGAATTGAGAGCTATTCCCCTGAAAAGAGGTAAACCAGGTAAGAGTTTAGAAAGGTGGGTATTCCTTCCAAACCAGGATTCAAAGATACTCCATGCTGGGATGTAATTAAATATACTTTAGGCAAGGTAGAAGATGGAATGTGACATATATTTCTTTATTCTGGCTTTATTAACATAACACTGAGTAATGAGACAAGATCTGCATATTCACCTTGCTAGAACTGGGATTGTAATGTGTGTGTCTATTTATACGTACACACATACACGGACACCCAAGAGCCCATTTCTGTATAAATTACTGCAGCTCAGAATAATTTAACCAAAACTCTTGTATTTTCCTGAGCAGGCTTACTGACCTTCACCAGATGATTACCTTACAGATGTTCAATTTGTAATCTACATATTCCATTTTGCATGCATCTATCCGATAACGTCACTCACAGAATGGTCTTGATCCTGATTTTGTTATGCAGATGCAAGTAAGGAAGTTGACATCCATGTCCTCTAAGGACTAGTTGGAAGATGTGGAAGAAAGGGTGAACGTTTTCTAGAAAATAATCTTACTTTCTCATCTCTGGAAGCTTATTTTCATTAAAAGCTGTTAAGAAAATGAATTAAAACCTTTTAGATTTAACTGGAAATGTGGTGGCTCCTCCTTATTAGCACATGAGCTACAGGCTCAGCATCATCCTCTCTCTCCATGGTAATTGACACTCAGTTTAGCTTGATTTGCAATAATTTAGCCAAAATTAGGCAGCTTCGAGAAGAAAGACTGAGGGAAACTCCTCATCGCCTATACTACACATACAGTCTGATGGCTAGAGTCCTGTCTTCAGAGAAGAGAGATATAAATTCCAATTACTGCGCTAAATCAGTCAGACAAGATTTGACCAGGAGGCTCCCATCTGCCTGGGAAGTGACCTGATCATTGTTGGAGAGCTTGAGTTACAGAGTACGATGGTACCGTGCATGATTTGCATAACTGCATCTTCCTTGGTGTTTGAAAGGCAGCTTAATCTTGTTATGAAAGTAGTCCAGAATTTCTTTACTTACTTTACTTAAGATACTTTTATCATAAGTGCTCCAAAATTATTACAATTCTCAAATATTCTTCCCAATTTACCAAAGAAAACACATTGAAAAACGATTGTCTGCATCAACTCAAATGAAAATTTTCAGTTGTGTTTATTTTTGTTCAGCTGTGCGTTTTGCCTCACACAGGCCTAGTTTCCATGGGTAACTAAGGACACTTGATGCCAAGAGCTCCTAAATTTGAGCTACCATTTTAGCCCTGGAGAAGTTGTGTAAGTTCCTGCTTTTCATTCTTTTGCGCCCTGCCACTTTTTACTCAGGCAGTAAAGCTTTCCAGCAGTGGCCATAACTGGTACTATAGCCTTACAAAATGATTCGTAGCTTTTACTCTTCTCTTCAGCTAGATTAGCTGCAGAAGAACATGCTACATGATACCTTCACAACTGTTTATTCAGCCTACCAGCTGACAGGGTGCTAACTGGAACTAACACTGCCAAAATGAGAGTTAATCCTCTGGAGAACTTCAGGGGAGACATACAGTGGTGTAACTTGATCTTTTTTTTTCTTGTAACACTTTGGTTGTGTTATGAATTATCCCTCTTAAATACAGGGGGGGGTTTAGGTAGAATCAGTGGAGAAGAGACATGGATGGTGGCACAGCAAGGAACTCTCTATTACTTTAGATGAATGCTTACATTTGTAGTGGGGTTTTGGCTAGTTTGAAGCAAATCCCTTTATCAGCTCCATTTAGTATGTTCTGGTTTAGTTAAGAAAACAATTTTGGATTTTAAATTTCTTTTGGAGGAAGCTAAATTGGAAAATCCCCTCCAAGTAGTCATCAATGCATGCCAGCTCTGAGGGGAGAGTCCAAAATAATGACTGGCCTTGAACACCTTTGAGCCCCAGCATGGTAGAGCCTTTCAGTCTCAGGAACCAAACTCTGCTTCAAAGTAAATTCCTTCAACTACATCTGACAAGGATGTAGGAACCTCAGCACCAAGTCTTTGATCTACTGATCTGCTTCTGTCATACCAAATTATTTGCTAATGAGATATGAACACTGTGTTTATTTGGAGTTGAGGTATTGACTAGCTATAAATCCGCATTTTAAGCAAACTGTTAGGTCACTAAGTACCAGCTGAATAAAACGTTTTGATCAAAGGCAGATGAGCTCCCTCCTGTTCAAAAGCTTGTCTGAGTTCCTGAAGAAATAGGATCTTCTATTGCAAACTTTTCCTGAGAAAAATGTTTCATAACTTGGTTGCACTGTTCGGTGATGCCTATTACAAAGTTTCACGTTTTCCTTATTATCCTTCTGATTGTGCTGTTTTCCCACAGCTGAACAATGTATTTCCCATCTCCTATATTTGAAGCGAGTTAACTCTTCCTCTGCTGAAAAAGAACTATTTCCTCCAGCATTTCCTCCACTATTTGCTAACTGTAACAACATACTTCCTCAGTGCTCATCCAGTGCTGTGCTGGATTTGTCTGATATACAGCCACACTGACTAACTGTGATGATACCCTATCATTTAATTCCCTATCAGTTGATGCCCATACTAATTTTTCCAGGGTTTATATCTGTATAGTTGCTCATGTCATCCACTGCCATTTTAGAATGAATATTAGCACAACATTAACTCTTTTCCAGTCTTTGGCTATCTCTAAAATCGCGAGAGTTAGGCTTATATTTCTCAGACAACTCTACAAGGTCTCCTAGGTGCAAGTTTTTCAAGACTGCAGCCTGAAAAATATTTATCCCCTGTACATGCTGTTTGATATCCTTCTTGAAAGTGCTAAAAGTACTTCATCATGCTCTTACAATACTTCATTCCTGTGGAAACAGAACAAAATGTGTTAAACACTTCTGTCTGTGACACAGCATTATACACCATCTACGCAGAAATGCATCTATGCCAGTCCTAAATTTCTTCTATTCCTCTTTTCTTTTTTTTCATCAGTTATCTATAGATTTTTTCTCCATATATTATAATAATGTCCTCTATCAAGCTCCTGCTATTTGTGGTATACTGGTTGTTTTTTTTTCCTTTCTGCCTTGTTTATTATTTTTAAAAGTTCTATTCCAACTGTTACCTTCATTTTGACACTGAACTTGGGTGTGCTTTCAGCCAAAATTGTCCTTTTCTAGACCTTAAGGTTTCCTTTAAGTTAAGTCTGATCCCCAGTGCTCAGCATCTAGAATGACAAAGTTCTTATTACAATCCAGTGCATCAGCAAATGATTTCATTGAAAGTATAAGGATTAATACTTTGCACATTGCATTGTGATATTCCGCTAAACGCCATGTTCTCTGTACATGATGAAAATTAATTTCTGAAAAGTCAGAAGCAAGGAATAATACATTTTTTTTGCTTTCTTATTGAATTCCTATGTTTACCAATCAGTGGATATAAAAAGTAGATGTGGCATTTTTCTTTTTGTAGGTTTTCGTTTGTTGAAAAATCAGTTGAAAAGAGAAGTGTTGAATAAACCACATCTTGGACTTTTACAAAAACGTCCTTTTTCAGGTGGTCCCTCCCACTGTTCAAAAAGGTAGAAAAGAAACTGAAAATCTATCAAAAACTCATCAAATCAAGAAGTTATTCTAATAATGAAAATCACTGCTCTGAAGTATATTCTCAATATCACTTAAAGCTGCAAAACAGGTCTTACTTGCATCGACAGGAGTATTGCTTGGCATTGTCCCTCTCTACAACTGATTCATCAGTCTAGAAGGCAACCAAAAATATCACCAATAAAACATGAACGAAGTTTGAAGTAGAGGGGACTATGTAATTGGGAAGGACAGACTGAGTGGAACTGCTACACTGATATGATGACTGGCATAGTCATGTGCATAGTGTCCCCTACCCTGTCAGAAGACAATTCACCCAAGTTTTCCCTGAGCTGCTCCAGTATCTGTCCCGAGCTGCCTCCAGCATATAGGAAATGAAGTAGTCAATGAAATCTGCCTTTGCGTCAGCCTTCACAGTTTTGCTGTGAGCCCAATGAATCAAAGGAGAATAGATGTGCAAGCTCATTAATATCTCTTAGCTGTAGCAGATGTCACGCACTTCATATGGTGCAACATATTCCCTTGCAGTCTAGCATATGCAATAGAAAATATGCAGTGAACATCAGTATTTTAAGGAGCCAAGTATCATGCTTGATTTCTCAATAACTCTGCCATATGTGTCAGTGGTCTAAGGTATGAATTAGCTAGTGTTTTTGAAGCTGGTTGAATGTTGACAAACAGAGTAGCAACTATATTCACTTGAATAATAAGAACATAATCACTAGAATTCACAGCTGCATAATAGACACAAACTCAAATCAGAGGCAGGAAAAGACAAAATATCTATTATAGTTGATAATCTTCAGATATCTTCTCAGTAATCATCTAATCACTCACAATACAACAACTGTCTTCCTAAATCAAAGTTAAATGAATACTGATGCAATTAATGTGAAGAGTCACCAAAGATTTTTATTAATCAAAAGCCAGATCCCTCACTTAATACCTGAGAAAACCTAAGTGTAGTTTCAAAATAGCCTTGACTATCCAGTTCAAGGGCTGTTCTTGACCAAATTTATTCCTCCCAGTTAAAGCAGTTAGCTCCAGTTATTCCAGAGACTGATGTAGCTAAATATCCAGATTATTAAAAATGTCAAGCTGACAAAACTGAGCCCAAAGAAAGTACTTAAGCTTTGAAACTAGACAACTGAATAGCATTAAGTCTAAATGGGTAAGTATGATAAATGCATATATTTTTTAATGTTCACCTGCCACTCACTGATGTTTGCATTTTTTTAGCCTAGCATAAAGAAAATCATTGAAATGATAAATAAGATGAAATGGAGCAGGAAATGCAGACTTTAACACAATTTCTTCTAATTGAAGTAGGTTTTCCCTGAAGGAGGACAGCGCCATTTAATCAGATTTTTCCTGACATTACATTTTACAAGACTGGGGGTTTATGGAGATTCATGTCATGAATAACAAATGTGCTGTTTTGTACTTGTGTTTCCATGAAATGTGAAAAATCTTATACTAGAGCTTATATAATTCAGCCCTTTTCAGCTACATTAATATCTTACCTAAAAACTATTTAAAGTGTAGTGTTTTATGCAGGATTTCTGTAATGACAGAACCTTTTCCTTCCCGTGCTCCTCCTGTGAAAGATTATTACTTATGAGACCAGGAATGAGGGTTTAAAGGAGCCTGAGAGCTTTGTTAGGTATCAAGAGGCAAAAAATGTAGGTGAGTTCGAGTGAGGTTTTTTTAAAAGACTGGTCCTAATGTGTTTGTATCTACTGGTCCGCACACCAGTATGTTTTTCTGAAAGCTAATTGCAACATGGCCTCATTGAAGACCCCATTGTACCGTAACCTCATTTACGATGGGTCACGCTCACCATGCTGCAGGGCTGTGGAGCGAGGCGGGCGGGAGCCGGAGGTGGTGGTGGCACAGGCTGGCTTCCTCACCCGTGGCCACGGTCCAGCCAGCCCTGCCTGTCTACAGAACACTTCAGCCATGTGCGCTTTACCCTCAGCCTCCTTCCAGCTTTCTGATCACGTTCCTAAAATCCTGCTGTAATCACTCTTTGTGAAAACATGCTTTAGCATTCCAAAAAAAAAACCTCTCATCCATTTTCTGCCAAAAAATTGCAAGTTCCAGCTCTCCGTAAGCAAGGGTAGGTTTAGCAGAGAACTAAGTTGTTCAAGCTGTATTCCTCCTCCCTCACTACGTCATCAGCACTGCTAATGCAGCACGGGCTCCGGGTCAGGTAACAGGCTCTGCCTGAGCTAGTAGCCCAGCAGCCCAGCTCTTCAGCTAAAATGGTCTGCTAAATCCAACTAGCTAAATGTGTGCCCCACTCATTTGGTAGGGGACACAATCACCTTGACTGGCCTTGTCTGCTTGCAGTGTCTCTTGGCAGTAGCTGTGTACCCCTCTTGCTACTGAGCCCTTGTTCCTCATCCTTCCCCCAGGCCACCCCTTTCTGCTCCTTGATCCTTGCCCTGGCTTCTCCTGGGGACAGGACAGCCAGGCCGTGCCTCCTCCTGCCTTTCTGGACTCTGGACCAATGCATCGTAAGGATGGCTGACCATGGCCTCAAGTTGCACCAGGGGAGGTTTAGATTGGACGTGAGGAAAAATGTCTTTACTGAAAGAGTGGTTAAACATTGGAAGAGGCTGCCCAGGGAAGTGGTTGAGTCACCATCCCTGGAAGTATTTAAAAGATGTGTAGATGAGGCGCTTAGGGACATGGTTTAGTGGGCATGGTGGTGTTGGGTTGACGGTTGGACTCGATGATCTTAGAGGTCTTTTCCAACCTTAATGATTCTATGATCCCTCAGTGTCTTTGGCTGCCAGCTCTGGCTCACATGGTGTTTGGCACCTGGCTCCCGTTTCCGTGCCTGATGGCCCATGGGCTGGAAGACACCCACTGACAAGCTGTGCAGCTCGAAGAGCAAATCTCCGTCCTGGTGCTGGTGCTCTCAGCTCGCAGGGCAGACTTGCCTGGTGCTGCTGAAGATGGATTCAGAGGACTTGTGTACTGCCATTTTACAAAGGATTTCTTTGGCTCATCTCTGGCATGTTTCTCTGATGCTCACAGCAGCTTTTTGGTTCATTCTGGCAGAGTCAGTGGTCAGAACAGATTGAGGCAGTCGTCCCCTCCGTCTGTAACAAGCAGGATAGGATACAGGCACACGCACTGCAACAGAACAGGGGCAGCTACTACTTTATCAAATGCCGACAAATAGCAGGCAGTATTATGCTGAGAAGGGATCACTTCATTACTTTGCTATATTTCAGCGAAGCCACCGAGGCGAAGGGCTCCGAAGCGGAGGATCGCACCGGGGGACCCTTCCTGAAGCGGCAAAACCGCGGCAAAACCCGCAAAAAGCAAAGGCGCAGGGGGTGAGAGGGTGCCCCAGCCCCCCACCCCGAGCCGGGGGAGGGAGCCCCTGACGAGCGGCAGCGCTGACTCCGCGTGGGCGGGGACAGGGGGGGGGGGGGGCCAAACCGCCCCCA
>NW_008824238.1:5921970-5959765 GCF_000699105.1 Pygoscelis adeliae | reverse complement strand
CTGCCCAGGGAAGTGGTTGAGTCACCATCCCTGGAAGTATTTAAAAGACGGGTAGATGTGGTGCTTAGGGACATGGTTTAGTGGGCATGGTGGTGTTGGGTTGACGGTTGGACTCAATGATCTCAGAGGTCTTTTCCAACCTTAATGATTCTATGATTCTATAATATGTTCCTATAGTTCTTAAATTATGCTCACTTTTCATATTGGTTTCTGTTGTAGAAAGGCAAGGGAACTGAAATAAATTCCAGTAAGAAGCTTGCTTTTTTCCCCTAAATACAAAATAGAGTGTGCTTCTGGCAGGAACAAATGCCAGAACACATGCTGTAGTGCTATTCTGCCATCTCTAACCCTCAGCATCAGAGACGAGACCCGAGGGTTGCACTTTTCCGTTAAGCCAGTTCAATAGGCTATGTCAGTTCCTAATCTCACAGCACACAGAGTTGCTCTTTTTGTTGTAAGGCTTTCTCCATTACAAGCCAAACCAGAGAGAAGCAGCACCCAAGGGGGATGCACCCCACAGACTTGCAGGGTTTTTGCTCTTTGAGGGCACTGCTGAGCAGTGGCAGCACCTACTGCCTGTTGCGGCTCAGCCTGCCTCCCAGTCCACTCCTCCCAGTCCACATGTTTTTATAGACTTGGATGCACTCCAAAATCTGAGGATTAAGTTGCTTTCCACACATGACAGGTTAACCAGAGGACACCAGCTTATATGCATCTTGATTTATTTGATTTCCATATGTCTTAGGACTAAAGTCTTACTTTGGATATTCACTTAGGGAAGAAATGAGGGAAATCCACGGCTGCAAAAATAATCCCGGAAAACATAAGTCACTGTGTAGGATGAGAGCTTTATTTTAAAGAGTACAGAAGCTGTACAATTTGCCTCTTGTACAAATCTTTTTCTTTCTTTCTTGTGGCACCCGGCTAGCTTGCAGCGATATTTCTGAGAACTGTGAGGAGCTCGCTGAGTGTTGTCGTCCTCTCCTGAAAATGGGTGGCAGCAGCAGCAGCAGCAGCAGTAGCAGTGGCTGAGAAGCTGCTGCAACGTGGCCTTCAGGAGCTGGCCCCGCTCCTGCTCGGTTTGGAAGCAACCAGCAAGGGGCAGCGGGGGGGAAGGCATCCTACCTTATCAAATGCACTTACTCTGCCTTTGGGCTCCGCATTTAGTTCTTCATGTGTAACGCGAAGAAGGCAGCAGGCGCTCAGAGCCTCACAAAACCCAGGCTTGTTCACTGGACAGCTGCTGTGGTACGTTTCTTTCTGCCTTAAAGGTCTCTCACTTTTAACCTCCTCTGACACTTTATTACTGGGAACTCTATCTGTAGGTCTCATGGGCAAAATTTCATCCCAATTATACTAATGGTAAGGGGAAAGGAATAGAGATAGGGAGGTGAACTGTGTTTTTAAACTACACGGATTATGTTACTGTAGACAAAGAAACAGTAACTGAATCTAATGAAGAGAGGAGGATATTCATTATGGATGAATCGGAAAAGAAAAGGCAGTGATGGAAGGTAAATATGATTTGGGAGTGCCTGACTTTGCCTGTCTTGACTGTCACCTACACTGTTTTTGTTCGCTTTTAAGAAATCAGGCAGGCAGCTGGTGATGTATCTGAAAAATGTGTTAAATTTTATCTCTCTGTTTTATGAGAGAAATCAGTGGGCACACACATAAAATTGATATACAGTGCAAATATGTAATTTACAGTGTTTATATAAATTATTGCAGGATATCACTTTGAACAAAGACATTATCTTAGCGGTAGTCAGAGAATTATTCATATCACAAAATCACTGAGTTTCAGAAAGAAGAAATCACGACCAATTGTTGTGAGTCAGTGCTTTTCGTATGGGATAATCCTGTGCTTTCCACCCCCCTGCTCTGCTAAACTTGTACAGATTTCAGGGGCCCCAGGTGTGGCCAGGTGGGTGCAGCTCCCTTGTGCCGGGGCAGGCAGTGGCTGCACTGATGGTCAGCAGCTCCTGAACGCTGGGCCAGCCCCGTCCAGTGCTACCACCGCTCCTCCGACCCTGAGAGCCATACAAAGCCTATAGCTTGCAGATCTAACATAAGCATGATGGAAGTCTACCAAAGCGAAGGGAGTTACACCACAAAACCTCCTAGCAGCCTTGGAAATATGGTGGCAGTCATGTCATGAGCTGAAGGTGAATGCCTTTCCCCCGGTGGCACACCAATCAAAGATGCTTTGACTATAGCTAAAATTCTAGGGTGTTGATTTTGCTTGCCAAGGGATTATATGCTGGGTTTCTAAGGGGTGTCAAGCCACAAAGCTCCACTGACCTACATAGACCTTTGCTGGACTTACATCTGTTAAGGAGCCCTTTCCCCAACAGGAACATTGGGTTTAATACCCAGCTCCAAGGCAGCTTTCTCCATAGCTTGCGCTGCAGAGCCTCTTTTTGAGTTGCTGAGAAAGCGAACTATCAGCAACAACTCTGAACTTTGCTTTAATACCTTATCATTTCAGTAAAACTTCTGTACTTTCACAAAATAGTTGTTTTTCATACCCCATAGTTATCAGAGTGTCTGTTACACTGCCAATTAGACTTTTGCATTACTGATTTGACAGGATCTCTGTTGCTTCTTGGGATGCAGTCATACGAGATGCAAGAGCTCATTTCTGCTAAAATTCAACAGAGAAATTATTTTCCCAATAACCAGAAATGGAGTTAATTCCATGCTAGGATACGATATAGCCCAGAACAGGCATTTGAACTTATGTTCCCCTCACCCAGTGATATTGTTGTTTGCCTAGCATAAATTTAATTCTTTGTATAAAGATTTTAAAACTCTGTGGTACGAGGACTTGACCCTTGGTTTCCAATGTCCCAGATGAACGCCCTGGTTGTGCCATTATAGAGTGTGTTTCTTGCAATAGCATTTCTTGGAGCTATTTCATGTTTAAGTAATCGGGTAGTTACTAGGGCACAGCAAGAGATACCAAGTCTGTAATCTAGTAGTCAGGAATCCCAACTGAGCTGCTAAAGTAGAAATCTCAGGCAGAAATTGGGAGCTGAAGGAAGTTCAGGTAGGTTACCTTCCATTTTAGAGGAGAATCCTAACCTCTTATGATATCCTGAGATTTGGACTTTCACTGGAAAGGTCTTAGTTTCAACCTAGATGGGATGGGAAAGATGTAAAATCAGAAACTTTCAAAGGTGGAAAATTATTTTCCACCATGCTCTAGGAATAATTGTAATCAATTTATAAGGAAAGAGAGAATTCATATGTCAGTGCTGCATATGCTTTATTTGAAAGAAAGAACTGCTTGCCGCTTCAGTGTTTCACAAAGTCTGCTGTTAATTATCAACAAAGATCATGCATCACACACTCATCTGACCTGAACTGGCTGGTGGAGTATCGCCAGTGGCAGGATCAGGCCGAAAGTTTGTGAATTGCTGCCACTTTTCTGTTTCAAGCTGGCCTTTCGGTGTACACAGCCCAGACAACTTAAGCAAGAGATGAGATCTAGTCCTTAAAGCACTGCCTTAGCTGGGGTAATGCTCCTGCAATCTGCTTCGGGGGGACACTTTGGCACTCAGCTCTCATTCAGGTCCCCTCCTAGAAGATGCACAACAGAATGAGGAGCAGGGATTGTCAGCGCGGTGATGGAGTCTTCTTTAATAGAGCCAGTTCAAGAATTAAATGAAAATACCATTCCTTTTCTTAATTTAGTGCTGTCTGCTAATAATTTCCCCATTAACTAGGAATGCAGAGTAATAGGCGATGTGCTGCTCTGCATGTTAATAAGATTTCCAACTTTACAAGCTGTTTTCTAGTACTGTTTCAAAGTGTATCAGCAGAGTTTCCTCACAGTAGCTACCATTACAGAAGGATGTTCCCCTCTTAAAAGTTGAGAGACATACTCTTGAACTCACCGTCGTTGGTAACTGACAGGATTTAGTCCCGGAACTAATCTTGATGGACAACATTAAAATGAGTAGCTATGCAAAATGAAGGTAGTAAGGCTTCAGCTTGTCTGCAGAGCAGCAGTGATCACCAGCACCTGTGAAGAAGACAACTTCATCAAACTCACATAGAGAAACAACTGTTCGGGCCAGGACTTATCCTGCTACACACATAATGCTTAGTCATCTGAGGCTAAATCACTAGTGCAGTAACCATGAAGTACAATAGCTGAGAGATGAAATGCTTGGAAATCAACAGACAAATATGAATTCAGATGCAATGCAAAATCTGAAAGTACAATGTCAAACAAATCAAAGGTTTGGTGCTGGCAGCATGGGGTAGCTTCTGCTTTTACCAAATAAAATCCTAGAGACAGAAATGGGGATAAAAGGTGTCTGGTATTGACTTCACATTTATTGGAACTTGCCCTCAACCTGACTTGTTTTGAAAATAATTATTTCTTTAGAAAAACTTAGATTTTAAAAGAAATAAAATGGATTTTCTTTGCCCGTTTTCAAAAACAATCAAAATTCCACCTGTGGGGCCCTTGCCATTTTCAGTGGAAAAAGAAGAAAACACACATTTTAAGAAAGTTTAATTAAAGTACAAGTTATCTGAGCAACCACAGTATTTATTACGCTGTTGTGAAAAAAGTAGTAAAAAGGTCTCTGCATCAGTGTCCTCCACATGACCTCTAGCACATCAGTACAAGCCGGCTGCAATTGCTCCCACGGCCAAAAGCATCAGCAGGCGTGAGGAAGGTAGCCAGAGCCTAGCCTCCCTGCTTGCTCTACAGAGGACACGTCAAGTGAGATGCTGACATAGCTCTGGGCACTAACAGGCACCAGCTGGGTGGTCAGTGCTGCGAGGGTGTACTTTGCAGCTTTTTGGAGCTACAGCTGAAGTTACAAGTAAGTACACTGCTACCAGCACCCTGGGAGGGATGCTTTGTCTAGGCAGAAAGGCTTCATCCAGACAAGCTGGTGTTACTACAGGCCCCTCTTACCCACAGGTCCCTGGTTAGCCAGACTTTAAAACTGTCTGTTACAATTGTCAGAAGCAGGAGTAGTGGAAGTTGTATGTCTGGATCAATCATGTAAGCTAGATAGGATTTGACAACTTTGGGCAAGATTAAATTTAGATATATCAAGTTAAACCACAAAACCACAACAAAAACAAGTAATTTTCAAATGTCTTGCTTCTTCAGGTCCACTGAAAATTTCCTGTGGAGAGGGGTTATTCATCTGGTCCCAGTTATACTTGCTGATATTTTTTTTAAAAATTGCATGCTGTGCTATTTAAACAGCAGCCTTTAAGCTGTTTAAAGGAGGAGAGTGCAAAGCACTGGATTAATCTGCTTACAGCCCATATGGCCAGATGTTCCAAGGACTGTGGAGGAGCACAGGTCACAGTTAACCCGGATTCAAATGGCTTTCTCAGCAAGAGGGCTTTATTCCACTTGATGAATCAAACTGGATAGCATTTTCATCTTTGAAATTGATTTCAATATTCTACTGTCAGGAAGAAAAACCAAGATGCAGTATGCTGTTCATGGGCACATCCTTGAGATGGTGGGGAGTTGTCCGGTAAATTATTACACTACTAAAAGTCAGGAGGATCTAGGCAAGAATGCATATTGTAGTCAGAGGTGAGGAGGAAAATAAATTTCCACTTCTCTGTGGGAGAACAGAGTATACAAACCCGAATTTTCTGATCTAATGAAAGGAGGCAGAAGGGTGATGACTGAGGAGGAGTGTTATTATAAATTAAAATGAGAGCCTTTACAAGCTGATAAATAGAGCATAATGAATAACATTTTTAAGCATCAGCTAATTTATGAATGCTGTTAAGCCTTCACCCCAGCCAATTCTTGTAGCTTCCTTTTCTTCCTAACGGATTTGACCCATTGTGTATTGTTTTACAAAACCACCTTCTTGTCAAGTGGCATCTTTGCTTTTTGTATAATCTTATTTATGTTATTCTTCACAAGCCCAGTCAAAATATTGACTACAGTCTCTTCTGTAGTATAGAACATAGGCTTGCTCTTTCTGTCATCTCTTTTTTTTTTATGTTGGGGATAGAAACAGGCTATAAAAACTAGTATGTCATTAATTTAAAGATGGTATAACACTAATAGTCCTGGTAGAGCCTTTTAAAAGGAGTAGAAAATCAATACAAAGTTGTAATTTCTCAACCTACTGGACTTCACAGTATCCAGTGTAAAATAGATCAACATTTGAGTTTAGTGTTGCAGGAACGTGGTGATTTCCAAGTCACCCAGAGGAACAGAGATGACATCCTTGCTGCAACCCGGGCTCCCCGCACAATTTAGGTGATACCGGCATTTTGCGTGCAAAATTGCTTTTGTGGCTCAGATTGTCTGCATTCAAAAAGAAACATTTCAAGTGCGGGGTAAAAGCACTGTGTGTATTGCTCATCATTGCGAGGTCCATAATAAATGGCCCTCGTGTATTGTTACAAAGTTAGTGGGGTTTATGAGGACTACTGATAATTACTGTGGTGGCTGATTGGGTTCAAAAGGTTGATGAGTAAGTAATCAGCCGTGGCCAAAGGGATGGAGTGAAGGTGAAAGGACAGCTAGCAAACATTTAATCAATGCATTAGCAATCAATAAAGAGTTAATTCTCCGTTTCTTTTATGTAGCCAGCATAGGCACCCTACTGCTCATTTTAAGCTACTTGAGAAACTTTCATTCAAAATTTTAGACTCTCTGGATTTCTTTTTAGTGCTTGAATGGGCATTTGCAAATTGCTGACAAAGTGGCAGTGAGCACTGGTGAAGTGTTGTCTAAGGATAAACATGCTTGGCAGGGAAATGGAGAAAAATCACAGCAAAGGCAACCTGTGATCACTAGATAACAAGGCTATGTGAAAACCGACTAACAGTACGTTTTGGAAACCAGGATCAGGAAGGCCAAGGCACTGGGAAGAATTTTAACCGTTTAATGAAGGATGGGGTTGTGATAATGAACCAAGACAAAGAAATGTGTAAACTTTCAGATAATGTACTAGGAGAAATATAATTAGGATTAAATGTTTCCTCTGATTTTCTTCAATATATTGGGGAATGTAAAATAGTCATGCCATGCAAAATTTCCATAGAAAAATGAGTACTAATAGCCATGCAATTTTTATGTACTATATCTACCACTAGGGCTGATTAGGAAATTTAAGACAGAACATTTTTCCACTGAAAAATACAGATTTAACGAAAAAATAAAAGAACTCAAATTAACTCTTTTTAACCTTTCAGTAAGGGAAAAAAGATCGATTTCAAATTAATTTTTTTTAAAACTTTACACAATAAATTATAAAGTTAAGAAGTAGCAATAAAAACAAAATGGTTTAATTCTGTCTAAATCGAACATTTCAAATGATACTGCTATATTTATCAGCGTGCAATTATAAAGTCACTATACAGTAGTCAAGGGTATCATTAGTACTTAGACTTGGCCATTGCTGAAATTAATGGATTTTTACAATTGACTTAATCAGTAAATACTCTCTGGAAACAAGGAATTTAAGTTATACAAACCACCGTATATTCAGGATGCACACGGCATTTTCAAAATGGAAGATTTAATGAATCCCCTTGAAATGACAATAAAATGCTCCTGACTTCCAAAGGAAGCAGATGTGGATACCATACCATCACAGTCAGGGTCTCACAACGTGTAAAATTGACTGAACTAGTTAAAAAGTACTGTCACAGTGAGGCCACTCAAAATTTTACTTTTATTCTCCGTGTTTCTGTCTTATTCTTAACAAAATGCATATTTCTGTTTATATGTTCTTTTTTCCCTTCTGAAAAAGATGCAATAAGTGTTCATGAACAGCTCTATAATAGCAAATCAAAGGTCAAGCAAAATGAAACATTTTGGGTTTTACATAGCTGCAATTCCAGATTTAAACTGGAATTAAATTGTAGCCTATTATATTCAAGCATGGGACAAAATGCTTAAGAAATTCGAGGCTCTTTTGTAGTACTTTAACTTTACATTGTTATCAAAATATTCGTTCTCACTGGCTGTTGATATAAATCTTCTCTTTCATGTGAGGTAATTACAACAGGATTTAAATCTCTTCAAATCTCTTCTCTAATGGTGTTCCTGTAAGTGCAGGGAGTGAGTACAGAGTGGTGAACTACTGTACTTAATGTGCACTTTTCATGATGTAAACAACATTTACTGGAACATTTCTAAGACTCTGCATCAAGTGAACTTAGTCATTAAAAACCCGTTATCTACACAATTTACAGTATTTTGCACTCAGAACAATACTTGCTATTTGTGTTATGTTGCTAAGGGAGATATACATGGCATCATTCATTACAACAGCTGACCCAAACAAATAATTGAGCCCTGTTTCAAAAAACATTATCTTCCCCTTTTTGTTCTCTTATTCTCTTCATGATCCTTCAGTCATGAACCACAGTCTGAGATAAGAAAATAATGAAACATTGAACAAATGCTTTGGAACTACTAACAACAGTGGAAAACTGGATCAAATCTTGGCAATACCATGATAAATGGCAACACTCCCTTTGATTTTTAATGTTTCGTTAAATGTTTGTTCTTATCATTGTCATTAAAACATGATGTATTACTAAATGATCTGTAGAAATAACTATCGTATGACCACAGGATAATCAAAGATCAAGAAATGGTGATCAACCTTAGGCAAATACTTTTCAGTTATAGCAGTTCTTAGAGGCTGAAAAGACGGTTATATCAAGTCACCAGAAAAAGCATTTTTTCACTCAATAGCTTTTTTTCACGCTGTGTTGGTTGACCTAGTAGAAGATACCATCTCTTCCCACAAACCCTGGGCCACATATCTTTAGACTGTCACAGCTACAGTGGCACTGCTGCTCCGTCATGTAATACATGACAGGATTTCATGCCTGTAACACCCCAGAATAAACTGTCCCAAGACAAAAAGTGATTCAGCAGTGTGGGATTGGAGGTGGTGGGGGTGGTGGTGTTTCTTTTTCGCTAGTAATCTAGAGCGTTTACTGGGTAGAAGACTATCTGGGCTTAAGGGCTGGAGGCACCACTCCTTCCTGAATTTTTTCTTCCCGGCAGGCAGGACTGGTTCCTTCCAAAGCTCATTCTCTGAAACTTCCATTTTGTCTGCCTAGAAGAAAATGTGAGAAAGTTACTGTTGCTGGAACCAAAGGGGAGCTTGCGCTGGGGGGCTTTGGCTTTGCATGAAATCTTGCAAAGCCCAAGTGAGTTTGTGATTAAAGCCTAAAAACCCCTTACGACAGCTGTAACTGCTGGGGCACTCACGCAGTACACTGCCACCCTGCCCAAAGACACCCTGTTTTTCCAGGCTTGCCTTTTGCTTTGCAGGGCAGTGATTTGTCAGCTCATTTGCTGAGATAAGGACACTTGAGGCTCTGTAAGTATAAGGTGTCCTCTCTGCAGACATCACAGAGACATGGTGATCCAGCTAAAACTCATTCAGCCAGGATTCCCATGTGTTTCAGTGGACACAGGGCTCATGCATTGGTACCAGAGTGCTTTCTTCTAAAAAGTTCTAGAAAATGAAGAATATCTGGGTTTTGAGCAGGTGTATTAACAAATGTATGAATTGAATTCCCAAACTGCTCATCATATTTTAGAAGAAGCAAAATCCTTTGCTGCTGAAACTGCTTCCACAAAATGTTTTCAGAGAACAATGCTAGAATGAGTTCCTACCTCCAGGATATAACAGGGTTTGCTGTATTTTAAATTGCATAGTCTGTGGAGATGTAACTTCCATAGCAACAATGTGGAATGAACTTTTGTCCCGCCACAGGTCCTTATGAGACAAACTAAAGGAAACTACCTGTATTTTTCTGATTCTTTACTGGGCCTAAGACCATCAGGACCCATTCTTAATCACCCGTATGACTTGAAATAGAGGAGACTGATCATTGTTTCTTACCAGCATTGGCTAATGGCACTCACAGAGCAGTTCAGATGGCTGTGGTATAAAGACATGTTGAAAAATTAGTTACAACAAGAAAACACACTGTAAGAATTGTTATTTTTTACAGTGGAAGAAGTAAAGCCAACCTCTTTGCTCAAAACAAGTGATAAATGTGATAGAGATGGCATAGATCCATAACTACTTTGTAGTAAGGATTGATTACTATTCTCTTGTTGTTGCATAGACTGATATAACAGGACCCCGTTATTATCAGTTCAAAATGCGCATTGCTATCATCATTCCTATAGCTCATTTTGCTGCTGTTGCTACTAAGAATATTTGAAGTAAATTACATTAAAAATTTAATGTAGTTAAATTAAAACATAAAACCAGTATTAGAAAAGCGAAGGATGACATGCTCAACGATGCGTTAGATCACAGAGCAGAAGTGTGTATTCTTAATGCAATACCGAGTTCTTTTTTCACATATTTGGGCTCCTTTGATCACTTTAGATCGCCACAGCTGCCGAGAAGACTTTGATAGGGGTTCACATAAAACAGAGCAATGAATATGGTAAAGCTCAAACCATTCACAAAGCTGTAGTTGGAGGCTGACTTCAAGCTGAATGTTTGTACTTTGAGCTTCATTCCTGAATTAGGTAGTCCGCTGTTTCATTGTCCCAAACCTCCTACTTTCTCCACCTTGCCTTATTTCTCCAGAACACATTCTCTCAGGCGCTGGCTTCCCACACATTTTCTGCCCCCAGACAAAGCTTCCCTGTTTCTGAAGGTGTGCTAGTCCTCACCTAAGCTTCCCTGTTTCTGAAAGTGTGCTAGTCCTCATCTGTGAACAGACAGATTTTAATATGAAGTCACAAATCTACTGGATTTATAGACTCTTCACTAGATCTTGACTTTATTCCACAGCTATATCTTTCAAGCCCCATCACAGAAATACTTCAGAGACTGCTTCCTGTTCTATTTATCAAGCACTTTAGCCCATCACTGACAAAAGAAGAGAAAAAAACCAGTTTGTTATTGAATCATAAAGAACACATATTCCTGGTGTAGCTCAGGCAAAATGCCACTGGCTGTGTTATTAGAGGGGACAATTTAGACCAAACTGAGTTCCTATGTTTGTATTGAGGTTATGACTGATGTAGCACTATTCTGTTCTGCAAACTTCATGTAATGTAACTCAGAAAGATACAAGGCACTGTATTTGATGGGGAGGATAATGATTATGATAAAAAAAGGTTTTGCATGCTAATGTACTTCCACCTAAACTGTTCTCTGTAACTTCTGGTAAATTTGTAGGAAAGGAGGAAGAAAAGCACTTTGTGCCACTTCTACTTTCTCTCTCTCTCTCACACACACACAAAAAGACCATTTTAAAAGAAAGGGGAATTTGTTATTTACTTATGGTGATGAGAAATATAAATTTCTAGACATTGGCTCATAACTCAAAATTCAGTTCTAGATCAGGATTTTGGATAGTTCATATTTCTTCAGATTGGATCATTTTCAAAAGTCCAGCTCTGCATTTTGATTTTGATCACTCTAAAATAATGTTTCGACTTTTCACTTGACCCACCCATATTCAGAAGTAAAAATGCTTTTGAACTTCATTGCTTAGATTATCTTACTTACAGAGAACCAAAGAAACAGGTACATCTGTGCAGTGTACACACTTATCCAGGAAAGCTAATAGTTTAAAGTTTAAATAGGGCAGTAGGTAAATATGGGAAAAGTAATTGTAACAAAAATAATAGTTCCTGATCTGATTTTTTAATTCTTTTTTCCACTCCTTCTACTAGTAAAATGCTGGTATAAGATCAATATATTTTCTATATTTTTACATGTAGTATATATATAAAACATAAAGAAAAATACTAATCAAACGATGCAACAGGATAATTTATGGGACTTGTAGTTAGGGTCACACTTCTGTGTGTACTCTAATCACCTACAGACCTTGGGAGTCTTGGAGAGCTGCCAGGATACTAGGATGCACTCTCATATGTACATACAGTAATAAACATATTCTTGGCATTAATTGTCCATCCTTCCCCAGCAAATGAGGGGCTGTTGTCTAGATTTTATTCATACATTCACCAGCGTAACATCTGCTCTCCCTGTGCCCCTCTATCCTCTGTCCTAATGCTTCGTGCCAGGGGGACCAAAATACCACTAGCTGACCAAGCTGTAGGGTCTGTGCTTTGCAGGCATCTCGGCTAGCATTCGCACTACTAGCTGGGGAGTTGTGCCTTTGCTCTTTCGTGAGTACTGTGAGCAAACTCTGCTTGGTTAAGGAGTAAAAGCCTGCCAGCAGGACTCCCATACATTGTTACCCAGAGAGCGTCCAGGCAAAGCTGCTAATGCCTGCTGTTATTACTACCATAAATACTCTGTGAAGATGGGTCAGGTTCTTGAAAAAAGGATATTCTGGAATGGAGAAATTGTCCTCTGCATGTAAGAAAGGAGAAAGAGGCCATGCAGTTCCAGAGCTGATGGCCATGAGTTTGTTTTTAGCAGGACCCTGGAACCAGTCAATGGTCACCACATGCTGAGGATCTCTGAGGTGCCTCTGAGCAGCTTCTGGGTAGCAGTGCAGGGCGAATGCCCCAATGGTGCCTGTGTACCTCCCTGGGACCAAAGGGTGAGAAGCCTTGTGCTAACCTCGATTAGGAACAGTGAACAGCAGGTTGGAGGTGAGATTTGTTGGATTCATTTCTGTGTTACAGAAACCAGCATCCAGGAGAGATTGTCACTTACGTAGAAGCAATATCTGAAGTCAGGTTGTGGTCACCAACTCATTACTTCGGTAGTCCATGTCCTTTCATAAGACTGCTGTCTGACCACCCTGCCACCAGATTACATGGAGGGAGATCTAAATTACCAAAAATTGATTAAATTCTCCAGTCTGGTTAAATTTCAGACTGCCTTCTTAGTTCTAGACTTTGTCCCTAAGATTAAGAAGTACAGGGGATTATTGTTTTCTACCGGCATGATGTGTATTCTGCCAATGTGTTCCTGTCACCTCTTTGGGAACAGCACATTACAGCTGTAACAAAAACAGTCTGTTCTTTTTTTGGCTAGGCGATAGCCTTAACATAAGGCAGAGGTTTGGGCATCTTCTTTTTCCCAGTTTTCACTGTGGCAGAAATAGCATATATATCTTCTCTAAATATGTCTTCTTTGTGAAGTGAGACATAATTTCTTCGGAATAGAAATTTTAAGCTAATGAGTGAAGCAATTCTGTTTAAATTATTATTTAAAATGATTTCTCATTTTGAAACCTGATGATCAATGCTGTTTAATTACTTAAACATGTATCGGCAAGATCCCTTTGTTGTGCTTTGCCTATTAAATGATGTTTATTCCTTATTGTACTAGAAAGCTAATGACTCAGAAATTTAAAATGATAGTGCTGTAGAGAATGCATTTGTTTTTAATTTTCATTAATACTGTATTGCAAGGAGGAGCACATAACTACCTTTCCCCTGTAAGATGTAACAACCCTTTCCCTTTATGGTATGCCACCATAAAAAATATTGCATAACTCCTTATTATAGCCACATCAAATGTGGATCATGAGTGTAAGCAGCCAGGTTGTAAAGCATGGAAAGATTTTACACTAAAGAATTTACGTATGTTAAATCCATGATTCATACTGCTCCCAGAAGAAAGTCCCATTCAGTACACCAGTCAGGAAAGACTAATACCTCACCCTGTCAGAGCCTCAGGAAATTGCTGTATTTAGATCCCTAAATTATAGAATGCTGCTATTAGCACACACTTTATTATCATTAACATTATGATTAATACTAAAAGTTAAAACTGCTAAAGAATTTAACTTACTCATCAAGAAGAGTTTTCCCAGTTTGAGCAACTGGATATATGACTGAACTTGCCTACATAACATCCTGTGTCATGACGTGGCATTTACAATATAATTGTAATACTAGAACTTCCACACAAGTGAAGTCAGTTATTCCCCTCTCACCCTTACCCAAGGCACTTCTTAGGCCTAACTCATCAGGATGTGGAACAGGGATTATATTGTGCTTTGTGCTGCAAACTCCTTTTCTGACTGCAAAATCTTTGAGCAGATGCGATTATATTGCACCACAGGACCCGGTCCTGTCAGAGGCCCTGAGGCGTTTTCCCAAAACAAAATGGCTCATCAGTCATGCCGTATATCAGGGTCTATATATCTATTTCTTACTTCAGCTGTGTGTGTTCCTGGTATGCTTTTCAAAATCAAACAAAAAGTTTTTCAGTGTCATGTAGGAGTTATAAGGAAATGAGCTTTATGCTTGTGGGATATGATTCTGGGCCAAAAATTAGTGATTTGACCTATTGTTATCTTGCCATTTGAAAAAAAAATGCTATTTGAAAGTCTGTAGGGTCTGGCAGTAACCCTGCCAGAGATTTGTCCACATCATTATTTAATTGCCAGGAGCATAACAAAAAAATGTCTTTTCATTTAAGCAACATTTATCAGCTGAGGCTTGGTGACTGCCCCAGGCTCTAACAACTATGAGCAATTCATGTTTAATCACGAGCATTATGCAGTATGAAAACAGATTGTATTTTTAAAGTTAACTTTCTCCTGCTCTGAGGAGAGGGTAGTGTCCTGCGAAAGCATGTCCTAATGCGTTCCTGAAGCCCTGATGTTTGTATCCCACTGACAGAGAAACTTCTAGATGAGAAGTTTAAAGCCTTTATCCCTTAAATCCAGGCCCATGTAAGAAAAAGATTGTCTTTAATCCAGAAACACCACCTCTGGACCTGCAGGATATCTGGCATAAAAAAACCACTGAGGCCAGTTTGCAGGCTGCACTGGGACAGAGAAACATTTCCTGGGGTTCTGCAGTTCGCCAAAATTAAGATCCTTTTAGCACTGTATATCTGCAAGAAAGTATATCCCCACTGCTGTCATCTGTCTGGGATACAGGAAGAGCAATGGAGGTCCTGAGCAGCACGAAGCTGTCGGTGCTCTCAGCACAGAGTTCTTCTTGGTAATAAAAAAGTTCCTCCATTCTAGTGTTCAAGGTTAACTGTTTTGATCATCGGAGAGGACACAGTATGGTTCCAGAGGTACATGTTGGAAAATGTTCAAACTTTAATTTCTGAAAAGCTTTTAAGATCTTCAAGATCTTAAAGCTTTCTATTAATACTAAATGCACAGGTCTATAAAATTATAAGAAGTCTACACAGAAGGGCTGTGGAAGGGTGGAAAGCTACTGGTGGGTACCGTAGGGTGGTCAGCGCAGTCTAAGGCACAGCCTGTGCCTGGCTGCGTCCTAAAGGGCAGGGTCTCCAACAAGCAGACGCGGTGGGTCTGTCCCTCACAGGCTGATTCCGTGCAGCAGTGTGGGCACAGCCTCTTGTCCTAAGCTTAGAATGGTGAATAGTCAATACACCAGAGAAAGCCACTGAGAGACATGCCATACGTACACCTGGCTGCCTGCCTCTGAAAATTGTTCAACTCATATCCAGAAGGCCCCCGACTCCACTCTTCTCCATTCCCCTTAATCTTAATTTTCTTTATACAGGAACGTTATGTAGTTTTCACCAAAGTTTTAGTGTTCTCCTGAGATCATAGACACACAGGGGATTTTGTGAGAAAGTGAACTTTATTTCCTGGCCTCAGTTAAATGACATGGAGTAACGGTACAAAAGCTTGGTATTCCAGTAACATGACTGAAGTGATTATCCACTGGGACCATTACGTGTTAAACCATTTCCAGAATGAGGAGTTCCCAAACAAATAACATATGAAGATGATGATTCACTCTGTCATGGTTTCAGTTATTAATAATAGTTTAGAGCTTCTTGTCAGGGCACCGCAAGGGTGGCAGGGCAGGGCCTGGCAGCTCGTCCCTTCCCACCCCAGCCAGGAGCAGGGCATCTAGGGGGGCACAGGGGCAGCCCCAGCCTCAGACATGGGGCACTTCCCTGGCGATGGTGATGGGCCAAGGGCTGGGCTGGGCCGTGGGCCCGTGGGTGGGCCTGGCTCAACGGAGCTGTGGCAGGGTTGGGGGGAGCTGGAGACCATCCCTGGTCGTCTGCGGCGTCGCTGGGGAGGGGCTGATGGCCCCAGCAGGCTGACATGGGGTCCTGAGCCCTGGGCAGGGTGGAGGGAGCCCCGGGGGGCTGAAACGGTGTCCTGGGCCATGGGCAGGGTGGGGGTCTTGGGGAGGCTGAGCAGGGACAGGCAGGGCTGGTGGTGCCTCATGGCCTTGACAGTTTTATTCAGCCTCTGATAAGGAAGAAAGTGTGAAAACGGCAGAATCTGAAGTAAGCAG
Source organism: Pygoscelis adeliae (assembly GCF_000699105.1). Lineage (NCBI taxonomy): Eukaryota > Metazoa > Chordata > Aves > Sphenisciformes > Spheniscidae > Pygoscelis > Pygoscelis adeliae. The sequence goes on along the minus strand of NW_008824238.1, from coordinate 5,943,582 downwards.
AGAAGTTTCACTGTGAAAATTAAGATGCGAGGAGCCAAAAGCAATGCATTTCTTTAGCAGTCCTAAAAGTTAAGAAGTCTGTATCAAATCACACTTTGCACACCCATGAGTACTGAGCAGTCATACTGCTGCATATGTGCAAGGGAAAATACTGTGTTTTGCATTCCCTTCTAGATTTGCCTAAAGCCTACCTCTTTATTGCTGCTTCAGTTGGAGACGGTTTGGATTTTTCTGTGAATAAATTGTCTGTCAAGAGCCCATCGATGAAATTGTAAGCAGCAAGACTAGACATGTTGGTGCGCATATAAAAAATTAATGATGCAAGCCTCAGCTGCCTTGGGCGCCATGATGGCATTTACACCTAGGGACAAGGGATGTGAGATAATGCTTTTACAGTCGGAGTTTCAGAAGCAGATTTCACCCTTTGCTAGGGTATAAAATGACTACAGGTGCAGGGCAGTTATACTTTCAGACTGTATTTGTTTTGGCTGATATGAAACTAGACACCTCTGCTGTAACCCAGTCTTATCATAGAATCATTAAGGTTGGAAGAGACCTCTGAGATCATCGAGTCCAACCGTCAACCCAACACCACCATGCCCACTAAACCATGTCCCTAAGCGCCTCATCTACACGTCTTTTAAATACTTCCAGGGATGGTGACTCAACCACTTCCCCAGGCAGCCTCTTCCAATGTTTAACCACTCTTTCAGTAAAGACATTTTTCCACACGTCCAATCTAAACCTCCCCTGGCGCAACCTGAGGCCATTTCCTCTCATCCTATCACCAGTTACTTGGGAGAAGAGACCGACACCCACCTCGCTACAACCTCCTTTCAGGTAGTTGTAGAGAGCAATGAGGTCTCCCCTCAGACTCCTTTTCTCCAGGCTAAACAACCCCAGTTCCCTCAGCCGCTCCTCATAAGACTTGTTCTCCAAGACTTGTTCACTTGTCTTGAGGCAAAGAGCTGGAGAAGAAAAGCTTTCATTTCCTATACAACTACACCTTAATGTATGGGCTTGTGCAGAGCAAACGAGTGACAATAATTTACAGAGAATTCCCAGCAGAAAGTTTCCCATTTCAATCCATTTCATGGGCATGGACTGCATTTGTCAAAATATTTGACAGGAAAGCATCTGACATTCTTCATGCAATTTTATTTTTATTGTTTTGTTTTGACTCAAATCCTACCTGTCCCTTTTGACTCATCATACCTATCTCTTAAACAGACCATAACATTAGTATCACCTAAGTGCTTTGCAAAGGAAATCATTATCACCATAGTTTTATATACAAGGTACTGGGAAAGAGAAAATGAGACTTTCTCAGAGTTTAATGTTTTGAAACAAAACCCTGGGATGTTTCATTTCAAAAGTCAGATCAAGCACTTTGATTCCGATTCTGGGCAGTATGAAATGCCAGCATCTCAGCATGCCGCACAGGATGCAACTCAACCCTCTCATAATCTCTCTCTTCAAGAGAAGACCAGAAAAGCATAATCCAGCCATTTCTTATATCCTTATAGCAGCTAACTGTCACTGTGTCAGGGAACGGTTTGCAGTGAAAAATATCCCACGCTAAAGAAAGTCTTGAACCTGGGTCTTTTTCTCTCTAACAAATGGCAGAGCTGCCAAGCTTCCAGCCTGGGTTTATTTTATCAACATTTCCAATTTCCCTTTCAGTCAAAATAAGACTGTGGGACCATCTGAGCGGATAATTATGTAACTGTGAAAGTTCAGAGCATGCTGAACAAAACAAAATATGTTTTCCCTCATTTATGCAGACTAAACATATTGTCAAGGTTTTGAAGCAGTCAGTCCAAAATGTTCACAAAACACTGCAGTTTCCCAAGCAGCCTGTTAGTGGAAGAATTGCACCAAAATGCTATCCTCTCTGTAAATGCTCATCAGAGGGAAGACTTTGCTGAATACTTCCAGTGCCTAATTAATTGCAGACATCTGAAAAATCACTTTGCGTACTCCAGTATTGCCAGCTGAAGCATTCTGAAATCACTGGTGAGCTTCCCATAATTATAACAATTTAAAAATAATTATGGATCTGAGGAATCTGTTTTGGATCCTTTTGCTTGCATTCTTTTCATACAGAGGACTCCATTCAGTTGCCTAAATATAGATATCTAGTATCATTTGAGATGCCCTGGGGGGATGTCCGGGGCATCTGCATAAGTCTCGCAGGTGTGACATTGGAGCAACAGAAGACCCGTGCCCTTCTAGAGCAGTAGTTGGAGGCCAGTCAGGGTCCTGTAGGGCATCCAAAATGACACTAGATGCCTGTGTCACTGAATCATGCTCTGACTGTCACATTTCCAAGCTGTTCATTATAATTGTGAAGGTTAAAAGCCAGTGAAAGCTGACACTTGCATATATTTGACTGGCATCAAAAGCTTCATCTTTACACTGAGTATCTTGAGATGTTTGATAATCCCTGCTGCTCAAAGCAACAGTTTCAAGACTGCTAGGCCCAAAAGCTGACCTCTCTGGAAAGCTTTCTGTAATTATTCCTGTGGTATATCCATCACACACTTCTAAATCCTTGGTTTGAAAGGAGAAGACACATCTTACAGATGTGTTTCTGAATTGGGAATTAAGGTAAATGGGTTTCAAATCCAGCCCTGCTAACATCTTTTTCTGAACCTGCATTTTAAATGTTCATTTCTTGCATGTTTCATGCCCAAGACAAAATCCCCTCTTCTGAATTTCAGAGCTGCCAAGGTCTCTTAACTGCAAGGGCAAGATGAAAATGCTTGTACCTCTGAAAATTAGTGCTTTTTAGGGGGGACTGAAAATATGCTTTTATAATTTCAGGTTCTAAAATACTATACTCTATGGATACTCCTGCCTTCAAAATGTCAACCTTTCAGATGACTCTTGGCTTTTGCAGTTTCCATTGAATTCTATTTCGACCTTTGTAAAAGACATAAGAAAATCCACAGTGGGTTTACCAAGTCATTCACTTCCATCTTCCATTAGCTCTCTGGCATTCTGCTGTAATGAGTATGTCGGGGGTGGAGGTATTCTGGGGATTTCTCTATTATGTCTTGATGATCATTCACATGAAAAAAAAAAAAAATCAGTTCTTGCTTTGTAACTTTTGCTTATAGCTGACTTCCAGTCCCAGAACATTCTGTAGTGAGGGGAGCACAGGAGAGTGATGAGGGGAGTTCAAGATCTTTATTTTCCATTTCTAGTTGTTTATTCTGGTAATTACATCTTAATCATGCTCATGCTTAAACCAAAACTGAAATGAATGTTTAGTCAGTGACTGATTCTGTGCTGTACTTCTTTTCCTTGATGACTTCTGCAATATTCTGAATGTTATGGCCTGCTATATGGCAGAAGCCAGCTCATGTTTACTAGTCAAGAGGCCAGTAAACAATCTTGAACTGCATTCACAGTTGGAGCATACTTCTCAGTTGAGTCTGTTACAGAGCTCCTGTTGGCTTCAGCACATCCTGTTTATGGCGTATATATCACACGAAGTATTTTTCTTCCAGATTCCAGCCACCCAGCCAGCCTCTGGCTCATAAGATTTAAAAAACGGTAATTTTAAATCAAATTATATTATATTGACATAATTAGGCTCAGAGAGGAAGAAGCCTTGTTAATTCTATTATTCTTTCTCAAGTAGCTAATATAAGGTAGCATAGTCTTATCGTCAATATAGCTGATAATCATTATTCTTCATGTAGCAAAATTGGCCTCATTTTAAACACTCATGGGCTTTGCTTTTGATAAAGTGGTAAGATAATAGTGATAGAAGTGATATTCCTTAAAGGATGTTTAGGAAATTCTATTAATATGGGGGTAATCTTTTCAAGGGTAAAACGTACCACATATTCAGCTTAAGGCCCTCAGTCACAAGACTCTAATGAACTAACATTAGCACTTCTCTAAGCAATATTCTCTTTTATCTCTGGAGAACTTAGAAAGAGGATATAGATTTTCCACTAAGCCAAGCAAGTTAGAAACTTAAATATCAATACAGACACTGCGACTTTGTGAATATATATCTATATATATTAAAATTTAGTGGCTGTAGATTTTTCAATTTCATGTTTGAAAATGTTAAAGTTAAAAAAGTCATCTTGAATGAAAGAGGTGTTTTGTTCGGCTTAAAAAGATGCACCTCGTTGTATTTTTTTTATTACTTTAAAATGTAACTTCCAAATACCAAATTAAAGCATTTCCTTAGAAAATGTCAGAAATAAAGGTCTTCAAGAAATCAAAACTGAATTTTTTACAAAACCAGTGCAGCTCTGAATATTTCAAGAGTCCTGTTGCTGTATTTCTTGGCAAATAAGAAAACTGGCAAAGGTATTTAGGCAAAGAAGGGTGTAGATAAATGCTTTGTGATGTTTAAAAAAATGTGTGAACAAGTTATGTCTCCAATTCACAATTGCACTTGCAGTAGATACCTTTGAAAATTAGAGATTCATCTGCTATTTTTCTGCTTCTTTGTTCATCTACACCCAGGTGACTTAGTCTACCCCAACTGTAAGATGAAGAAGCTTTAAAAAAATAAAACAAATATTTGTTTTCACAATGCATTAGAGATAATCTGAGTGTGAATCCCACAGACTCTGAAGAGGTAAAATGAACTAGGTCTAGTTCATGTTAACTAATGCATTATTCTCTTGTGGAGCAGTTACTGAGGTACAGAGAAACACGTTTACCTTGATATTTTAGAAATCATATTAACCAGAGAAAAATGTGCTTAAGGTCTATCTTTGAGGATTTGGGGCAATTCCTTCATCTTTCACTTGGCCCTCATGGGATGCTTCACAATGGGTGTTGTTTTTTTAATGTTGGCACTAGATGAGTGCAGCGCTCCTAATCTCACAGTATTTTATAAGAGAAAGAGCAGATTTAAAGTTTAAGAGTTTCAGGAGTTACCAAATGTAAGTAAAGCTGGACATATAACAAAACAGCACGCAGACCTCCATCTGCCTGCCCTTTCTATGGATCTGTTTTCCAAGAGGATCTTACATATTTATTATGTTAAACATTGTGAATTATACCTCAGAACTAATGCCAAGCCACGCTAATTCCCTTTCAATAACAAGTGACAAAAATGCTTAGGGTGAATCACTTCTTTTTGTCTAGAAATAGTCTTGGTAGCTGAAAAACATCAGGCAAAAATGTGTCTCTCCTGGTGTTCCCTCTCCAGAAGAATTTCACTTTAATGTCACCACTAATACTAATTGCCTTTCACCCCTGTGCTTTTAAATGAATCATAATCTCTGGTAATAGAACAGATTGCCTGAATATGTTTGGTTCCCCAGCAGCTGGTGCTAGCAGGGATGCTTGGGGAATTTCTTGGGGAGACTCCAGCAGTGGGTGAGGGGGCCAGGAGTGAGCAGAGTTGGAGCCAGCAGAACCCCCAGAGCAGGCTGCGCTGGGCAGAAACGTGCCCAGGTGACATGTCTGCAGCTGTTCCCTGGTGTTCCTGGGGCTTGTTGGCCCTACCAGTCCTCTGCAAAAAAGCCAAAGAGCAGAGCATGCCCAGATGAATGCCACTCTGAAATGGTAAGTTCAGTTATCTGAGGAAAAATTCTTGGCAGCTCAGTTTTACTGACATTAATCAAAGCAAAGAACTGGCAACTACAGTATAAAGCATCTATGTGCTAGAATTGCAAGGGGAGCAATATAAGACATTTTATCATCAGAAATATTTTCCAGCAACTCCATAGTTTATTCTTTTGCCTCACATAACTGGCTTCCATGTTTTTCCAGCATCTTAGGCAAGAAACTAAAATACTTAAAAGTGATGTTCATGAAGTATTTCTACTGCTTTTGTTACCCCTCAATTCTGCTGCTACTTTTTGGAAAGCCTTGGACTGAAAAGTTTGCTAAACCTGGTTAAAGTTAGCCAGAATGGATTTAAGTCTGCCACAACTAGACACGGATCTTGTGCATCCTGAAAGTATAATGTAAGCTTATTGAAATCTGTGAAAAAAATTGTTTTCTGTCTTGTATACTGTTGAACTTGAATTTAAAATGTGAGATCATCAGAAGAGAGGCTTGGAATAAAGATTTTACAGGATCCCTGTCATTTGACTTGATTTAGCCTCTGAAGAATCACAAGTTCCTCCAAAGAAGTTGCTTCATGAATCAGTATAATTTTCTCTCTTTCCTCATTCATTCTTCAGTAACTGTTGCTTAAGGTGATAAATTCTTGTTGGGAGATATTCATCACTTTAGATTTCATCTGTCAAGTCTTCGGAGACGCAGTGTAATGCCATAGATCTTCCCAAATGGTGCGATACTGGTCTTTTCCTAAAAAATGTTGAATACCTTTCTACAGAGTCATATATAAGTGAATTAATGACCTGCAATAAATCTTACATGCATTCACTGTCATTTCTCTATCACTACTAATAGAATAAGTTTCTAAGTCTGCACTGGCTAAAGCCAAAGATCACCTTACATGCCCTCATAGCAGAGGGCCAAAGCACAAGATTATGATCTTCTGCTAATAGCTCAGTCCCACAGAGGAGCAGCTCCCAGCCCCTGGGCATGCTGTTGGATGGCATGCAGAAGCTGGGGTTTTGAGAGGAATTCTACCAGTAGCTTGGGGGAGGGATAGTTGCCATCTCCTTTATTATCAAGGTTGGTCCCCTTGTAAGTACCATGGAAAAGAGGTGACTGCTTTTGTCAAACAATTATTTGTTTGCCTAATGCCAGCCTAGCAATCTGCCCCGCCCTAGTAACAAAACACATTCAAGGTTAAGATGGAATTGCTCACTGTTCAGAGCCATCCAGCCCTTTCTTACAGAAAGTGGACTATGCATTATGAAAGGAGCAAGCCATTTTTAATAGAACTGTCTAACCAGAGATGGCAAAAAACTACCTACTTGTTCTTGGTAACTGATACTGAAAAACAGAAGACAGGCATGGGCGATTTCTGCAGCTGAGTATGGTTCAAGGGCACTCACTTCTCTTCATTCCTCCCATTCAATGTTCTGCACAGTCAAATGCTTCTTGTGTCAATTAAAAGAAAGGATAATGAATGGAGAAAGCAGAAAATCAGAGAAATACAGGGAAGCTCTTTAAAAATGCTTCTCGCAATCCCTTCCTTCACTCTTTTTCTTCCCTCCCTGCCCTTCTCCTCCTCCATCCCAATAACTTTGCATGTTATTTTCTTCCAAGAGTTTTACTTCTTAACATCCTCTCTGTTGGCTCTCTATAGGTTTTCAGACTATGTTTATCATTGTATTGAAATACCTTATTATCTTGCATTAAGCACTGTATCTAATACCTGACAGGCAGTGTTTGTTCTCCTACCCTTTCCCCAGAGATAGGAGTGAGTACTTGCGAGTTTTGTTTTGAAAACTCATATACATTAACAAAGAGACATCATTAATAACCATGTAAGAAGACAAGGTGAAAGAAATGTGCTTTCTATTTCAGGTTGGAGGTGTCTGATACTCTTATTTAAATGTCTGAATGTGCCAGCCCTATTCTCTGCAGAGATGAGCTTTAGCCATAATATTCCTTTCCACCTGAGGAGAAGAGTTGTCAGCTGTGGCCTACATCCTTATGCTTGAGTCAACTTTTGAATACTCCGTTTCAGCGAGGACATGCCTTGAAGATGAAGACTGTGACCTTCACTTGGTTCTGCGTTGTACAGGGAACAGCGTATAGCACAGCAGCCAGGCTTGACACGTTTGCAGTGGCTGTGATGCTGAGGAAAACATGCCTCTGCACCCTGCTTTAGCTGGCATCATTGAATGCTAAAGCTTGTTATGGACATATCAGGCATTTCCATAGTCAGGGCCTGTGGGGAACGAAGGCTTGAAAGCTGAAAGTGGACTATAAATCATAAGCATGGCACTTAGGTCTGCTCAAAAACTTGCACTGATTTCACTAAAACAGCTTGTTGGATTAAGCCTGAAGCACATCAAAGTATGTTTTTCCTCACAGGTTTTCACTGCTTTAAGTAAACTGATTCTAAAATACACTCTTAAATTTAAACTGGTGAAAGTTTGGTTTTACAGGAGGCTGCATCTGCCATTCCACTAACGTATTCATTGTTTTTAAAATTCTCTCTCCTTTCACCTCAAGTCTTTGATTTCCACATTGCATTTAGTATTTTCTTTACCTGCCATATTCCTATGCTGCATCACCACCAGACTGAATCTTGAGTATTCATTAGTTCCCAGAAAGCTATTACCTAGCCAATAGCATACATATTTCTTCATCTAATGGATTGCAAAACAGTTGCGATTTTCTTTATTTTTACTGTTTTTCAGTTAAGAAATAGGGATCAGATCATAAAAGAGAAAACTAAATTAAAGTCTCGTCCATCTCAGTTCAAGTTTTACCTTGGTCTAATTGCCATACTAAAAACCAAGCGCAGCATGCCAATGTTATGAAAAGACTATAACCTCTCAACTGCTGTTTCTTTTCTTTATTGTGGGCAGTTATGTCAAATATCCCAGATAGATCCATAAGGACTATATGTTGGAGCAACAAAGGAGCACCAAACTCTTTTCCCAACTATTTTCAGTATCTTATTTTTTTCATCATGCCCTTTGGTCCCTTTTGTTTGAAATTAAGTATTTCTTGTGCTTATTACCCCAGGCATAAAGCTCTGATCTTATTCATAGTTTCATAATTTATAAATCGTATGTCCTCTCATTATCATGTTGTTTAATTGTATGTGAAGAGTTTGGATTAGTTCTATCAATCCTCTTTATAATGCTAAATACGAAAATTAGGTACTATAAAACCTTCACGTCCAGTGAATATAAACCCTCTTCCTCAATCTGCCAGTTGAAATTTAAATATTTGAATCCAGTTGCCATTCTGATGATATTATAACTTGCTCCGTTAAAATATATTATGGCAACTTTTTAGTGGGCAACTAGTGCAGTACAGTGTTACTTTAGATGGCTCTGCTTTTCCATGGGAATGTGTTCTTTAACAAGCCAAAAGAGCATCTTGCTCACTCCTTCCCTCTTAGCTGCAGGGTAGGTTGGTGGGTATTTCTCAAGAAATTTCTCAAGCTTATCTTAAGATAAGCTAGCCTTTTAGATACAAGAAGATAGAATCTGTGACTGTTATACTTAAATCCAGAGTCGGTGGGTTTCTTCCATACACAAAGCTGAGAAACAAAATAAACAGAAATTAGAAAGGGGAAGGGCTCTTAAGATGCTGCTAGAACCGAGTGCAACAACTCTCTTTGACCCTGCTAGGATGTGTTGGCCTCTCCATTTAGGTACATGGGGACAAAGTACATTTATCTTCCTAACAGTAGGACCTGAGGTGGAAATTTGAAGTACTGCAAGCCTCCAGGACTTTGCCTCTTCCCTTCATTTCCACCTGTGTTGCTGCTAGTCTCAGGAAGAGGTGAGGAGGAGACGGGGTACATAGTACCCCACGAAGAAAAACTGCAGACAAGCTGGTTTGCTTATTTTAAAATAGTCTCTACTCATAATTTGTAATATAAGCTTATCAGAGAACTTAAGAACATGTATAGCTCGGAGTGTGAATAAGGGCCCCTTGTGCTCCTCACCTTAAACATATTTGATTGGTAAACAGTTTTATGAATTAGTCCTTTCAGCATCTCTGCGATATAGATAAGAGTATCTATCTGTGCTCTGCAGAGTGGGAAACAGAGAGGTTACATGGCTTGCCAAAAACCAGAAAGCTAATGGCGGGGGGGGGGGGGGGGGGGGGGGGAACAGAATAAAACTTACAACTTCTTTGTATTTTCTTCCACTCAACCAAATCAAAGAAAAGACGAGGTTCTTAGCTTCCTGTCAGTGCCCAGCCAATGCAGGAAGAAAACCACCAATTACCTGGATCCCTGGAAACAAGAGAGATCAAGGAGATGCTCAAGACTGCCCTCATGATCACAGGATGTAGAAGACCAGCCCACCCTGACTTAGACAACCATATGTTGGTATGGATAGGATACTGCTCTCATCATTTACATTAAACACATAACAGAAGAAGCACACAGACACTGAAGATGAAGCCATTGTGAATTTACACTTTACAGTAAATAAATGTAATGAAGTGTGGGCCCATATTTCAGGAGAGCAATAAAAACCAACTGTAGAATTATTGTGCAATGCGCATGACTCACCCACTGACGTTACATGTGAATAACATGCACTGCCAAGCCAATTTCAGCTTATGTCACATGCAGTTAACTCCCTCTGTGGTAACTGTTAACTTCACTCCGTAGGCTGGCAGGCGTGACTTCTGAGAATTTGGATGTGGTGATGATTTATATATAACTGCTCTCACTGTTTGGAAGAGGCTGCCAGGCTGTTTCTCAACATGCACCACAAGGGTACTCAGGCTCTTCACATAATGGCACTTTGTCCAGTGACTTGAGGGCCTGGGCTAGAGCGTATGAGCTGAAAGAGGGAGGATATCTTTGTAAATAAAATCAATTATATCTTATTTTAGCATTCAAGAGTGAAGCAAGCTGGGACAAAAACCTTCTTCGGTTTCTGTAGACTTTGGTTTCCCAGTGTCTTCCATATGACCCCAGACACATCTCCCTGCTTCACTATCCTGCCTTTTAGCAGAAGTTGAAAAGTAACAGTCTTAAAACTTTGCCCAGTCTTATGCAGGGTGGCTCTAAACAGAGGGCTTAGAACACAAGTGCCAGATTCCCCTTTGTACCCCTTGACTTTGGGGAGCCTTTGAGCTCTCCGGTAAGCATTTCCTTTACTTCTAGGCAATAGGCTATAACACAGCAATGTACTTTGGATCATTTTTATTTTATTAATTTTTATTACTACATTAAGGTTATATGAAGAACTGTTCAGTCCAGTACCTGTTGCAGCTTTAGGATTTTTTTTTTTTAAAGTCCTTTTATAAGTCATATTAAAGCATTTATTAAGGTGCTTTAAAGGTAATGAGTAACTATAGATAGAAAATCGGAAGCAATGTTTTCTGAAAAATCTGAAAGGGATTAAAATGGTCATTGTAATGAATAACTAGAGAGAGGTAAAGAACCTTGCAAAACCTGAACTGTTCATCAAAATGTATTTATTTTCAAGGGGGCAAAATGAGCTTTTCCAGTATTTGAATGGTTAAAAATTCTGGAGTAAATGCCTTTCCCTATGGGAAAAACATTGTCACATTTACTTCAGCTCAGTTATCGCTGTAGGGATTGAGTTATTTGTAATGCAGAAAGTGCTCTTGCTAGAATAATTAGCTTTTCAGGGAACATAGCTTACACCTTTTTGGAGCCTATCTAATTAGAACTGAGGAAATAGGTTCATTGCTACTGCTGCTATTTCATTACTGAGTAATCATTTGTATCTAAACACACCACTCTTCGGAGAATGACTGTCTGTGGTCAGATATGCTAATTTGTCCTCTCAGTTACATTACAGTGTGTTTAGCAGCATACTTTTAAAGATGGGCAAATAAGTGCAGCTGAATTTTGAATTCCTTGTGTTCCTTGTGTTGCTAAGAGGTTGGTTCAGTTTAGAAAACCAGAGCTATGACAAGCTACCCCGAACCATTTCATCAGCTTCTAAACAGGAGGCCCTTAAACGGAGAGATCACAACAAGGGACACACATTTTCTGCTTTATAGGGTTTGTATATCAGAGGAGATGCCTCTTCTTAGAATACAGAAAAGCGGCCTGGCAGCTCTGGACCTCCGACTGCAACTCAGCTGTGGGATGCAAAAGCACTGTCATGCCCTCAGGTTTGGGTGTGCATCCCAGCTACAGCCTGGCTACATATCAGGATGAGAGTAGGGTGCCCGCAGCCTTCCCTCCCCCTGCGTCTCAGGTCCCCTGTGCCTTGGTTTCTACCAGAAGAAAAATTCCTGTAGGTCTCTCAGTCACGGCTGGCAGAGAGGCAGGACAGCAGGGCACATTGCGACACTCTCATCCTGGTCTTGCTGGTCTTAAGCTTTGGTCTGCTTACTTTCTTTAGAGGCAGCTTAGTGTAGCGGTTCACACAGGGTCATTCTGCCCATGTGCAGTCTCTCCAAGGAGACTCTGAAGTGGAAGGGAAGGCAGCGAAAGAGTTTAGGTACCTCCAGGTAGTTCGTTAAGCAGTGTATTTTTTAAGTCATTTGGGACTTCAGTGACTAATATCTACCTAAATCCAGTTGCAGGTGGGTTTTTTTATTTCTGGCCATGTGCTCTAATTCACCACTAATACCCGCTTTCATACAGTAGAACTGGGTAAAACTCCTGAATTCGTTTCACTTCAGAAAAATCCTTACAGCCTACTGATTCGAGAGAGGCTTATGCACCTTCCTCACACCAGATGTGCTCAAGTGTATTGTTGAATTGGTACCCCATTAGCAATGAAGCACAATAGCAAAGATTAGCTTAAAAACAAAAGACAAATAACATTTCCAGAGATAGCTACAAACCTGAGGCTTATGCTTTTATGTCTTTGCTACAACTTTGAAGGGTGTGAGTAGTTTAAAGAGGCTGAAAGGGGAATTTGCACTTTGTTTAGAACCTTTACTCATACACTGAGGTCTTTTAGCTAAAGGATCTTCTCTTCTTTGCCTGTAATATTGAATGTCTACTGTGACCCCAATATTATACAAAATAGAATTTAGTATTCCTGATCCTTAGAACCCTTAATCTTGTATAAAATAGTCAGCTTCACTGAATAGAAAACTTTTAACTTTGTTGTGTACTGAAAAATATAAGATGGACAGGGGAGGTTACAACGAGTAAGAATCTTATTTCCATTACAAGATGCATAATTTTGGAAAGGTTTGCTTTTTTGCTGTTCTTCAGTATAGTGTCAATACTTCAGTTACCTTCTTCATACAATTGCTGATTCTCTTTTGAGAAAGACAGAGGCTAATCATGCTATTTTTAGTAAGTGGCTACTCAGCTATCTGTCCTATGGCAACTGTGGGGTCAACTTTCACCAGAACTTCTGCTGCACCTGACTCAGGTTCGTTCATCCCACTGAAAGTTTCCCATTTCCCTCGTGCTCCTCTTACAGTGCTTTCTCACCTTGAAGAATACCTGCCTGCCACGGAGCAAAAGGGCAGATGATAACAGGGGCCAATGAGAGGAGACGAAGAGTCAGTTACGAAGAGTCAGTTACAGACGCTTCTTTCAAAGAAACCAGCACAGAAGATGCTTTCCTATCACAGGCCTGAAAGGAAAATGGCAAGCATGTAATCTTCTCTAACAGATGAGGAAAAGGCAGAAAACTGCTGGGGTTAGAAACAAGGTTTCACATATTTTTTAAAGCTAACATGATACCATAATTTAGCTAAAGAAGCAAATCTGATTACACAAAATAGCTGAGAATCTGTTACACCCCCTAAGTAACTGAAAGCTGTGCTTTCTTACCACCTTCACTAAATAATCCCCAGGAATCAAAAACTTAGTGCATAACCGGCCCAGAGCTTTGAATTGCACTTTGGAAGTGAAGAGGAAACTCACTAATGAACCAGCTCACGCAATCTTGCATTATTTGTGTTTTCTTTCTTTCAAGCCATTAGCTCTGTTCATTCTCCACCTGCTGAATTGTAGTACCTGCCAATGGAAAACTGAGGAGGTGGATAATAAGGCTGTTAAGGAACCTTACTAAACAAGCAGATTAAAACTCTCCATTTCTTTTTAGATACATGAACAGCAAAAAACTTCTAGATGAAAATGTTGGACACTGAGGATCTGATTCCTTGCTCAAGCAAGAGTAATTGAAGTAAGGGCAAGGAAGGGTTACTATTATAACTGAGCAATAGAGAGCCTATTCTATTGCAAGAGACTAAAGGACTTGCCTAGCTTCAAAAAGGCTTGCTTAGCCTTCCAAGACTATCTATAACCAAATAACAGAAGTAAATATCAGGGAGGAAGACAGCTACTTTAACCATATTGGCACAAGAATGAATTGCTATACACTTGTTAACAATTAATTTAAACTGAAAACTAGAACGTTTCTATCAAAGCTGTAATGCTCAGAAATATCCTCCTAGCAGGGACAGTGGGAACAAAGAGTATGACCTGGTGTAGGTGGAGCCTGATCGCCTCATGAAGCATAGTCCTATTTGTAGATGTAGCAGGTGATCATGCTCTATGACTTTGGAGGTGTTTCAGTTCTGTAGTCGAGGTTCCTTCATCCCTATGAAAGCCCATTCAAATCAGTCAGCCACTTCTCAACGATTTAAATGCTATCTGGATCAGATTCTGAAGTTTGTTCTCCTCCTTCCTTCATTTCTGTTTCACTAGCTTTTAAGACAGAAATAAACAGAGTAGTGTGGCAGTCCCTCATAGAAACACATGAATGTCTGCTCCTTTACTCATTAACATAACAAGCTGGTCTTCACAATATTCTGCTGCCTACAGGAAAAGTTGTGTCCAAAACCATTTTCCTGAGACATCAGGTCAAACAAGTCTACAGGAATGCAGAGAGTCATCAGTAAGTGTACAACCTCTGCCTGTGCAAGAGGAGAATATGGTTTGGCTGGCATGGTCTTCCTCAGCAGTGAGGAGGTCTCACCTTGCCCGTTAGTAGGTTATGCACAACAGCGTTAACAGAGTCCCTGAGACAGCATGGGGTTGGATTATGGAGAGCTGGGAAAGGGTCCTTCAGCTGTCCTGCAGTAGCTGGTTATGTGACAGAGCAAAGTGAGCATTCATAAAGCAGTGGGAGAGTGGAGGAAAGGGGAGAGTGAGGAGAGCAAAGGCAAGAAGGAGGGAGGTAGCAACTCTTCCTTATGTGTCAGGTGGCGACAGCAATAGAGCTGAGGGGAGCACCTGAATTCCAGCAGGAAAAGGTGACAGGATGCCAGAGGAGGAGAAAAAGAGCAACTGATTCCCAGTGAAGAGAGAAAGCAAATAGCAGAGCTTGCCTGGCGTGATGGGCAGGGCAGGGCAGAGCATCTCAGATGTATGGCTGAAGAAGGGAGGAAGCAATATGGGAAGCCACATAGTTCAGCAGCAGTTTAACAGGGTGCTGTGCCAGCTTACCAGTACTTTCAGGGTCTGTTTTCTACTTTGAACCAAGGATAAGCTGTGCTTGTAGGTCTCTGACCTTCTCCTGCAGCAACCGCCCTCACTTGGCACTGGCCAGGAGGAAGAGGTACGGGTAGACGAAGGCCCCACACAGCCCAGGAAGATCAACCCCATAAGAGAAGAATCCACAACCTTACTGCTTTCAGAGCTAGCCACAAAACTATTTACTCTGCCATGTGAAAGCTCCCCATCGTTTATTTTCACAAACAGGCCTACAGATTAAATGGTTGATTTCTGCTGCATCCTGTAAAGATACAATAAGAGCTTTTTCCTGTTAATGATTAGGAAGTACTTAAGCACTGTTAGGATAGAAGACAAAAGATTAAATAGAAAGGGCTTCCTCTGCTTCAGTTTTCACCCTTAAAGCAGCATTGTTTAGCTTCATGAAATTGTTCTTACATACATCTAAGCACACCAGGAAGATGGTTGCAGTGCTTTTCTGGATGCTCGAAACCCAGGCCCAGGTCCTGATCCCTGTCAATGGCCGAAAGCTATCCATCAGTTGTGTCAGCTCTGCCTTGAGATAAAGAATAATAGAGGCCAGATCTGGGGAGAGAGAGCAGAGGGAAGCTTGGAAAAAGAACAGCATATTTTCTCCAAGCTAAATCTTTTAAAATATATATACATACTGAGGAATTTTATATCAGTTAATCCTCTTCTGCGAAAAGCAATGATTCACCAGGAATGTACAGGTTATCAATTAGTACAAATGTTGGCCCATTTTCAGTTAGAAAACCAATGTAACTTGCTGTTTTACAGCTAATGTCTTAGACTTAAGCTTGGCCAGCTGTGTATTTTAGCAACAGAGCTTGATTTTTGAAAAATATGTTAAAGAAACCCCCAAATACCTAAATAGGATGACTGGATTCAGAAAGAAGATTAAAAAAAATGCAATTTATTGGCAAAGATCACATGACATTTTCTTAGCCATTAGGATGGAAAAAGAACAGACTGGATGCCTGCCAGTCCTAGAAGTGTGGAAAATTAGATGCCATTTTGCACACAAATCAATACAGTAAGTGGGAAATCTCAGGTCTCCCAAACTGTCTGCAAATCTAGCTGCTAATTGACTCAATTAATCTCTGATCCTGTTTCCACAAAATTACATGCTTAGAATAAGGAGAGACTGGCAGTGTTGTGGATGATTAGAGAATATTGCTTTAATGAGCCTTGCTCAGCCATGAGCAGTTAACTGACCATTAATCTTCAGAAGGAAAGGGACAGGCTCTGCACTTACAGCGAGGGGAAGAAAAAATTTTGGCAACAAAGACAGCTTTTAAAGAACTGCTAAAAATGTGATTAGATGCACTGATGATTATTATAACCATTATCCATCTGTGGCATGTGCTAACATTCCTTCGCTAAAATCTACCTTCATTCCTTATGCAGGCCATGAATTCTGCACAGATTTGCTTTCTGAAGGTATTAATGCTGCCCGACTCTTTCCTGAATATTTTGTACTCCAAATATGAGATCTGTCAATGGAGGATACCCTGAGCAACAGTTCAGTTGACAAAATGTTAAAATAGGTACAGCATAAAAAACTGTCACTGCACATACAAACTGTGAAACAAAGGTGAAGATGAGGATGAAGATGAGGGTAGTACTCATTTGCTTGGAAATGACCTAGACACTAAACGTGGATTGGGATTGCCTCTGCTTTCTATATACACAGACAAACACTGGCATCTTACTGTATTTACCTATGGAGGTACAGAGGACACAGAGGAAACTACTACAGGAAGGCAAAGGACAGTTAAGGGTAATTGTAATAGGATTTCTATATATAGCAAGGATGTGAAGCCACTTTTAGCACTTACTCATTCTTTCCTGGTACAGGATGACAAACCATCTGATGTTTCTTCAAGAGCATTTTAGAAGAGAGCCATTTTTAGGCTTTATTAGATTATTACTTTATTAAATGCCATGCTTTAGATACTAGGCCATTAAAACAAACACAGATCATGGGTATGAGGATGAATTTTAAAAGTTCAAGAAACAGAGCCTAAAAGAAAAGAGGTAGAGGTAGAGCTAGAGAGGTAAAGCAAGATTTCTGTACAGATTATTTTTGCTATTACCTGAAGCTGGAAATTAAGTTACTTATGAATTTCCTCTCAACTGCTTAAAATATATCCTTCCACAAAGCTTATCCAGGTTACAGCCTGATCATTGGCTAATGAATACCTAGGGGCAGATTATGGTTTTAGAAAATTTAGCATGGACAGCTTCTCCTGTGCACCAGCTAGGGACTAGGTGATTTTTATTTATCATTTGTATAGCTCCAGGAATCTGCATGGGGTTTTCCATGACAAAAGAAAAGGTCAACTGCTGATCTGAAGAGGCTAAAATTGTAGCGAGGCGTAGCACCTTAACACCATGATAGAGCACAGGAGAACAGAGCACAGGAGGACAAGAGTTTCACTGCTGTCACTGCAGAGTATATATAACTTGCTGACTGCTTTTTTTACACAAACACATACAAAAATGCATCAACATATGTGCTTGGGAATACTACTCAGCATTGGAGGGAACCATCAGAAGGAGTACTCAAAAGGCATGAGAGGTGGGAATTTGTCATTGTATTATATTATAGAGGATGATGTTTCTGATTCTGTAAGACATAAAAACATAGCTTATCAGTTTGGCAACTAACTCCTTGCTGCATTTGTACTTACTGCAAGCCTGGAGGAAACGAAGTCTGATCCCAGCAAATGTACATGCTATTGAATGGTAAAGATATTCTGTGAATCTAAGTGTCTTATATTGACTGTGCATGTCTATCCTTTCCATGACAGTATTTCAGGATTGTTAATATTACATTGTTTATTTGTGCTTTTCAATCACAAACTATGTGACATAGGAAGATCCATTTGATTTGCGTGGGCTGTCAAAATAGAATATGCTTCTATCGGTTACATGTAAATCACACAAAATGCCTCTTTGGTGTGCATAGTAGTAAACTATTCCACTTTCTCTCTCCTGTGTTGCCATGCTTATAGCCAGTCAAGCTTTAAGTTCCAGGCCTTCACAGGACCGCGGGGTTGCATTAAATGCCACCTGCCACTGTTCAGAGGTCTTCTTGCAGAACAGCTAGCTGCCGCTGCAGGGGTGAGAGCTGTGCATGTGCACTGCAGATACATAGAGAGGCCTGATCATCAGGCAAAGGCGTAAGGGTAAGTTCCCAATCAGGACTGCTCATTTTGGCTTGTGATCACAACTGAGAACAGAATTTAAAGAAAAAAAAAAAGTCAATTCATTTTGATTTGTTAACTCTCCAACCTAAATAAAATGTCAAATATTTGTGGCTTCCTGCTCTTGCTCCTGAATGCATCAGCAGTGTCACCAAGTCACCCAGACACACATACACACACACTCTGTCCCTTGCACCCTGTTCACTGACTGCCCAACATCACTTTCTCCCCTGTTCCCTTCCTTTTTTCCTAACTGCATTCTTTTATGATGGCTTGATGTGACATATTACGGACCTGTATTTTTCAGGGGTGTTGAGCCATGTGGAGCTCTCATTTATCCAGAGCTACAAATTATTTTACAAATTATTATGAGGGACCAAGTTTTGCTTCTGTTAATATCCACAGCCTCTGTGCAGTAGCCTCCAGTGTGACTGAGAGCAGAACCTGTGTCTGTGTGTCTGTACTTAACAGCCTTACACAGCTCTATTCAAACTTTTAATGCTAGCAAGAAGGTTTTCTAAGCATGTCTCTTTTGGCAAATGTTAACAATGTGCTTCAAATAGTAGTCCAAATAGCTATCAAGCCTATGAGGAAGGTTTCTGATCAATTAGAGAATTTGTCATTCAGCTGAGAGAGGAGAAAATCTCATAGGATTCAAAGCTTAGACTTGGCTTTCTTGCAGACAATCCCTTGCAAAAAATACAATATCCTTTCTAATTGTTTTACCACTCCCTTCCCATGGGGACTGACCTCTGCAGTGTATTGTCTTATGACAAAGTTGTCTTTCATATCTGAGATGTGCTATAGGGCATGAAAGTACCTCCTGTTCTTGAAAGAAGCAACCAAGAGGGGAAGGGTGAGGGTGTTTTCACTGAAGGATAAAGGTGTTTTCTCTTGGGTATGTGAAACAGAGTCAGAACCAGGCAGGACGAATGACAACTGTGACAAAACTATCTTCAGAAGTTCTGATTGATTTGATGTGATTTCTCTACCACACGCCCTAATAAATTCTGGAAATAGATGTGAGCATAACGATGTAGATTTCAAAGTGAAGCACAGCATTGTATTTTGTAAAGATAGTTTTTTAATGCTATTGTCTGCCAAATTATGTCACTAAGAATTTCCTTTAAACCATCAACCTAAACATATGTGTACAATGATGACAAATTAAATCTGCAACTGAAGGTGGAAGGGTTTTTCCATTTGCATCTGAATTTATTGCTTTGGGAAGGCATTGGATTGATGGATCTTGAAGTGCTCTATTTATTCATAGAACCAGTGACAAGCTTCCCTTCATTGCAGCTTTCTTCATATTCTTAAAAAGAGCAGTCCTGCAAATCTACTTACAGCAATGATAAATATTTAAGACACAAGGTCAGAAATATACTGTAATTTGTCTGGTGACAATGTTCTATTCCAGTAACTTTATATCTTTCATATCAGATGATTAATGACCTTGGGGCTTTAGGTATGTGCTGTAGAGTGACAGTCCTACAATGTAAATATATTCAAAGGCTCAGAAAATGAAGTGTATGCTCCAGCCAATGTCAAACAAGCTCATTTCTAAGTCCATAGGCCATGGGGAAATATCATACTGCACCAATGAAAGTTCAGAAATGTCAGTTATTTATTTTTCTAACCAGAAGTTGCTAAAAGGAGCTGTTTAGTGAACACAGTGATAAGCAAGTAGCTTAGCCCTGCTTCAAGCACAGGGTACTTTAATCAAGCCCCAACTCTTCTAACAGGTCCCTTTGTCTGTATCTCAAAGAAAAATAGTGTATTTTTCTAAAAGACTCCATCTCTCTGCACCAGCATATCTCTTCCTATTTTTTTCTTTTTTGAGCCTCATCTGTTCCTGGCTCATACTCGTCTCTGCCCTTCAACAAACACAGTCAATACCTCTGCTCATCCCAGACTGCATTAATAGCTGTTACCTGCTGGCATTAACCACTGCTGCTGGACAGCAGGACTGGAAGGGAAAAGCTTTCTGAGTGTGCAGAAGCCTTGCACCTGGTTCCTTCCTTTCGTGCCTACCCACTCAGACAACCCCGCTGCGCAAGCACTGTGAGCATGGTTCCCCCAGATCCCTGCCACAGGTCTGCATGCTGGAAAAGTCTGCATTCAGTTGATTTCCTCGTGACTTTCTAAGTATCTTCTTGGGTATGGCCTTGTCCTGGTTTCAGCTGGGATAGAGTTAATTTTCTTCCTAGTAGCTGGTACAGTGCTGTGTTTTGGGTTTAGCATGAGAACAATGTTGACAACACACTGATGTTTTAGTTGTTGCCAAGCAGTGCTTACACTAGTCAAGGACTTTTCAGCTTCTCATGCCCTGCCAGCGAGAAGCTGGGAGGGGGCACAGCCAGGACAGCTGACCCAAACTGGCCAAAGGGGTATTCCATACCATGTGACATCATGCTCAGTATATAAACTGGGGGGGGAGTTGGCCAGGGGGTGGCAACCGCTGCTCGGGGACTGGCTGGGCATCAGTCGGCAGGTGGTGAGCAATTGCACTGTGCATCATTTGCTTTGTGTCCTCTATTATCATTATTAGTATTATTATTTTCCCTTCCTTTTCTGTCCTATCAAACTGTCTTTATCTCAACCCATGAATTTTACCTTTTTTTTCCCCGATTCTCTCCCCCATCCCACTGGGGGTGGGAATGAGTGAACGGCTGTGTGATGTTTAGCTGCCTGCCGGGTTAAACCACAACAGTCCTTTTGGCGCCCAGCATGGGGCTCAAAGGGTTGAGGTAATGACAGATCTGACCAGAGTGTGTTAAGGCAAATTTGTTATAAGTATTCATTATATTGGTTTAATAGTCGCTGGTCACAACGTTGATTAATTTACTCTCAAAGTTGTCGTGCTTGCTCTCAGAGTTGTGTTATGTAAAACCTCACTTGCTGTATGTGCTCCCTGTTGTGCTGTCTATCACCTCTGGGAGCTGGATCAAGGATATCATTTTGCTGCACTGTGTAACACTACTGGTTTATGATATCATAAAATTATTGGTCATGAGACTAATCTGGTATTTGTACTCAACGTTGCCATCATCTCCGTACCTCGGGAGCCACCTTTCGGAAACTATTAATACTTACACTCTTCACCTTTTGTCCTCGGGGAACCAGTCTATGGGGGAGACGGGGGGGACACTTTCCCCCACTCCTTCACATTGCCTTTCTCCTTCAGATGAGTTACAACAACTCTTGAAAATTTTGAATATCCTTGGGATGTTCAAACTAGCATGGTCCTATTGCTATGTCTCCTGAATGTGGTTCGGGTCTTGTTTAAGGTTAAACAATTATTTAAGAACACCATCCAGAGATCAATCCCCACAACAGGCACTGCGGCTACTCCAACCCCCAGCGACAGGCACTGAGGCTACTCCAACCCCCAGCATTTTTTTTTTTTTTTTTTTTTTTTTTTTA
>NW_008824238.1:5917419-5917821 GCF_000699105.1 Pygoscelis adeliae | reverse complement strand
CTTCAGCATGCAACAATGCAACACCACACACCATCTCTCCTGCCCTGAAGGACTGTTATGACAGATGGAGCCCAAAGTCATGGACTAAATGAACTCGACAGACATTTTATGGGGATGGCCCATAGACTAAGGGAATGATATCTGTGTGTATATATCAAAAGACAGGAAAAGTGGCGGTGATTAATGGGAATGTATTGGAAAGTGGGGGACCTGGGCATGATGTAGATGGTATAGAATAAAGGGTGGATACTGGTTTCGGCTGGGATAGAGTTAATTTGCCTCCTAGTAGCTGGTATAGTGCTCTGTTTTGGGTTTAGCATGAGAATAATGTTGATAACACACTGATGTTTTAGTTGTTGCCAAGCACTGCTTACACTAGTCAAGGACTTTTCAGCTTCTCAT
>NW_008824238.1:5898681-5917241 GCF_000699105.1 Pygoscelis adeliae | reverse complement strand
GAAATTGCATTGTGCATCACTTATTTTGTAAATTCTTTGTCATTATTATTATTATTATTATTGTTATTGTTATTGTTATTGTTATTATCCCTTCCTTTTCTGTCCTATCAAACTGTCTTTATCTCAACCCACGAATCTTACTTTTTTTTTCCTGAGTCTCTCCCCCATCCCACTGGGGGTGGGAGTGAGCGAACAGCTGTGTGGTGTTTAGCTGCCTGCTGGGTCAAACCACAGCAGGCCTCTAAATCTTTCTGAGGGTTGCCTATCAGTGATTTATTTCCACCATATCAATAAAACTTATGAAGAATGAGCACGGAAAAGTTTATTTTGTTATGGTAGGACTTCGTTCTCTTGTTTAAACTTAGAAAAGCTCAAAACAAATGTTTAGGAAATATTTTTTGGCAAAGAGACTTTTCATTGCCTGATATAATGTATTCTCCTTATCAGTTTTCAGGTAACAATAGTGAGAGAAAGGTGTCCGTAATGAAAAAATTTGTTAGCAATCAGTCGGGCACAGCATGGAAAAAGCTGCAAGAGAGTCTCAGGAAATTCCAAACAGTAGATATTTCCTGAGTAGTCTTTTTTTTTATAATTTTTTTTCACTCTTATTTTCACTCTGGCTATTCTCAGTTCCAGGAAACCCTTTCAATAGTTATTAATCTTACCTGCTAAATTGTTTCATTCCAAAGTGCGTTTGAATTTATTATCTGTATTACCACTTGACACACAAAAAAAGAAATGGTGGTCTTCAGATACGATTTATAATTATGATAATTTTGCTATGTCTTTTTACTTTCTGTGCTAAAATCAATTTTTGCCGTATCTAGCAAGTCAGAAGGTGTGACTTTCAGTACTTTGTGGTAACAAGATGTTCTTCTACATGGAACATAAAACTGGTCTTCAGAGTGGAAATTTTTCAGCACTAAAATAAACCCAAAAATTATGGTAACTGCTTTCCAGAGGTTATATTATTTATTTATGAGCCACTCTCCTCCTTTTACCTGTTTGTTGGGGGAATTCTGAAAAGTAGTAGAAGTTGTTGTCGCATGTATAGAAATGTTGGTTTTAATCTAGTTAGTTCAGAACTAATAGCATTGAAGATGTGGTAGCATGGGATTAGGTTTACCAAAGAACTAATCCTTCAAAGTTGCTGTATATCCTGAGGTTGATAGCCCCACACCTTCAGCACAATGCTTCAGAGTTCTACATGCAAATCACTGGTGGTAGGGAAAAATAAGGCTTTTCTGACTATTGGCTGTAAATGTCAAGAAAATTATTTCTAACCCATCCACTACTAGTGAAAGATTGTGCAATTCACATTAGCATTATTGAAGCTGCAGCTCGAGCCAGCACAGAGGGTCTTTACTGATAAGATCAACCATCAGCAATCCAAGATTTCTGAGAACCCCGGGAAAGTCTGGAGCAAGAAGTACTTACCCTCGGTGGAGGAGAATTGGATTAAGGAACATTTAAACAAACTGGACATACACAAGTTGATGGGACCTGTTGGGATGGACCCACAAGTTCTGGAGGACCCAGGTGATGTCACCACAAGGCCACTCTCAATTATCTTTGAAAAGTTGTGGTGATCAGGAGAGGTTCCTGTGGGCCTCTGTGGAAGAAAGCAAACGTCACTCATATCTTCAAGAAGGGCAAGAAGGAGAAAATACAGACTGGTCAGCCTCACCTCAATCCTTGGGAAGGTCATGGAGCAAATCATCCTGGAAGCTGTTTCCAGCTATATTAAGGACATGAAGGTGACTGAGAGATGGATTTACAAAGGGGAAATCGTGCTTAACTAACCTGATAGCTTTATACAATGACATGACTGTCTTGGTGGATGTGAGGAGATTAGTGGATATTAGTAAGGCTTTTGACACCATCTGCCATAACATCCTCGCTGACAAGCTGACAAAATACAAGCTAGGTAAGTGGGCAGTGAGGTGGACTGAAAACTGGCTGAACTGCCAGGCTCAAAGGGTTGTAATCAGCAGCACAAATTCCAGCTGGAGGCCAGTCACAAGTGGTGTACCCCAGGGGTCAAGACCGGGTCCAATACTGTTTGACATCTTCATTAATGACCTGGATGATGGGAAGGAGCACATCCTCAGCAGTTTTGTGGATGATAAAAAATTGGAGGAGTGGCTTATACACCAGAGGGTTGTACTGCCATTCAGAGACACCTTGACAGGCTGGAGAAATGAGCCAACAGAAACCTCATGAAGGTCAACGAAAGAGAAATGCAAAAACCTGCACCTGGAGAGGAACAACCCCAGGGGGTACATGCTGGGGGCCAACTCTCTGGAAAGCAGCTTTGCAGAAAAGAAATTTGGGGTCCTGGTGGACACCAAGTTGAACATGAGCCAGCAATGTACCTTTGCAGCAAAGAAGGCCAACAGCATCTGGACTGTGTTAGGACGAGTGTTGCCAGCAGGTCAAGGGAGGTGAATCTTCCCCTCTACTCAGCACTGGTGAGGCTACACCTGCAGTCATGTATCCAGTTCTGGGCTCCCCAGTGCAAGAGAGACACAGGCAGACTGAAGTGAGTCCTTCAAAGGCCCACAAAGATGACTAGAGGGATTAAAGCATCTGTAATAGAAGGAGAGGCTGAGAGCTGGGGCTGTTCAGCCTGGAGAAGAGAAGGTTCAGGGGGATTCCTATTGAGGTGTACAAATAGCTGACTGGGGGAGTGGATAAAGAAGATGGAGCCAGACTCTTCTCAGTGGTGGCCAGTGACAGGACAAGAGGCAATTAGCACTATTTAAAAAACAGGACATTCCCTTTAAATATAAGAAAAAACTTTTTTACTGTGAGAGTGGTCAAACACTGGAACAGCTTGCCCAGGGAGGTTGTGGAGTTTGACCTTGGAGACATTCAAAACATGACTGGATACAGCCTTGAGCAACCTGCTGTAGTTGACCATGACCTGCTTTGAGGGCAGGGGGTGGTGGTGGACTAGATGATATCCAAAGGTCCTTTCCAACCTTAGTGATTCTCTGATTCTGTAAAATCCTGGTTCTGACATACGTTGGTGAGGTTTGTTTTCAACTTTGTTTTGGGAAGAATTCCCAAAGCCATTGCACCTATCTAGCCTGAGGATACCCCACTGAATAATATGAACTTCCCTTGCAGTTAGAAAAATGAATTGTACTCTTGCCATACAGTTTATCTACATGCTAAGAGAACGTTAATATGCTGTGCTTACTATTTAATCTTAATTTTTTTATAGATCATATGCAAGTGATTATATGAAGTATCAGGAAATGTCATGAACATCAGAATTCAGATTCATTCCACCTAAACTTCACACCCTTAATTTTGATGAACTCATTTAAAAGTGTTGTCACAATGGCATCCCCCTAAATTCAGTATAGAGGGAAGACAAGCACTCTTCCTTTTGTGCCTGTGGTGGTGCCTCCACCGTTGAGCATGTGCAAGTGCCCCAGAAGATGATGTGCTGGACATACTGAGCCAGCCTTGTTTTCAAGGATTTGGGTATTACTTTGCTGTGCATAGAAATGCATCACCATTGTGATGGATCTGTTAAACATTTGTGCTGAGATCCATCCACCTGAGGCAAAGTGGTAGTTAAACTGGGAAGGTAGAATTTGACCGTTCCAACAGGTGACTCAGATAGCCAGAGTCCACGTAGTGATGCAGTAGCCTCAGAAGTATACTAGTGTTTTGTCCAGGTACTAAGGCTCAATTCTTAGTTTCCAATGGAGAGAGTCAGAAATCTATTGTTTGAAATTTTAGAAAAGCTTTTCCCGCTAAATGAAAATCTCCACATTTGTAATGGATATCTGAGACATTTGGTTTCTAAAAAATACTTCTTTTTTTTTACCATTAAAATAGAAGAAAAGGCATGGAGAAAATACTCATTTCATTTTCATTTCACTCAAAATTTTCCTCAGTAAATGCTTGCCCATCTAGTTCTAGTGATCAATATTTATGATACATAATGAACTTTAAAGCACTGGTGAAGTACCTCCAAGCTTCATTCAATGTTCTGTAGATACTCCTAATTTTGACATATCAATCTTATGTGGATAACTGTCCTAATATACAAGTCAGTCTTGAGACCCTTTTATTTTGTTTTTTCTGAAGAAAAGGTCTAGTGTAAGGTCTAGTAATAATTTTATTCTTTTACTCTTTCTGTTGATTCTATTAATGCTTGGCCTTGCTAAATGGGTATAAATCACAGTACAATATTACATTAAAAACATTTCTGTATAACTGAATTTGGAGCTGAACTGACTGTTAGAAGATCTCTATTCCATCTTCCTCACAAAAAGAACTGTTGAAATGATACCAAGTTGGTGAAGCAAATCAGAAAATACCATGACTTGATTTTTTTGGAAAAACACAACAGAACCCCAGGGGTGGTGGTGTTCTAGGTATTTCATAATATTGAGTGAACAAAGAATCACCCTGTACGCATTTATTATACAAGTATCTACCTGAAATCCTCAGAGCCCGTGGATTTTTAACATGGAACATATGCATTTTCATTGTTATTTTTGAGCTTTTCTTTCTTGCCATTCTCCCATAGGTGGGATTCTCGCAGGAATCAGTGGGGGCTGAAAACATTGACATAATGGAAAGTGCAAGTCTTGGGCAAAGCAGTATGCAGTAAAAAAGAAAGGAACCCAACATGGCACAATGCAGAAAAGATGTGTAACAAAACTGTATTTTCCAGTAGAGAATTTCCAGCCCAGTTCAAATGTCTCCTGACTGCATGTTCTTAATTACTTTAAAAAGCACTAGCAATCCAAATTAAGCTCCAGGAATATGATGTTTGACTCAGGCTTTCAGAGCTGACATAAATTCATTAAATCTTCCAAACCAATCCGCTTTGTTACTTTTGGCACATCTGCAATTTTTTGTATAATAAAACATTGCATAAAGTGCTTAGTAAATTGCATTTAGCACCATGCCAGCAATGTAGCCCACAACTCTAAATGCTCCTAAATTAAGCCTTTGTCTTTCAGATTTGAAGATGTTTAACAGGGATCTCTCTCTGTGTAAGTGGACAGACATACATATATATGTATATGTGTGTGTGTATGTTCGTGTATGTATATTATAGATATGAATGCTGATAGGTGCTGCATTTGAAATACAAGTGAAGATAAGCTTTACTTGTTCTTCACTTCAAAAACAGTACAAAATGAAATGGAGAAAAAAAAACAACCTCATAACCAATTTCAGCTTTTGGAAATAATGTTAGAATTATATTGGAAGGATACTTATAAAGAATTCATCCCACTGCTGAACAGAAATGAGTTCTGTTCTGAACTGTATTTTGTTCTGAACTGTATTTTCACCATCTGCTGCTCTCATGAAATCTAGGGATTTGTAAACGGCAGTATTGTGTAAGAGTAAATCTGAGATTTGGTGACTTTGCTGCAGAGTCTGTAATCTTGAGGCAATGTTCTGCTGTTTTAGATGTACATTTTGTGCATTTTAGATTAAGTATCTAAAGGACTGTGAGAGGTAAGTAGTCTGAGCGGATATCTTTGTCCTCCTCATCTGTACAGTACATGAATATATGAACAGCTGTGGAGATCTGGAATTAAATCTTTGTAAGAGAGAGTTGAAATGGTAATTGCAGGTAGTCACAGCCAATACTCCAGTCTCTTGCTTGTGATTCAAATGTTCCCTATCACTGCAAAATATTATCACTTACAGTTGTAAGCAGATGTCTCTTAAAATTAAGCTCACACTGGGGAAATGTATTTTACTCTGTTACGAGAGGCTACCACAAAATCTGCTATGCTAAGTGGCTCGTTATACGTAAAGTTCCTGCTTCTACACTGCATAGCCTCCTGCGTGTGTCCTGGAGAGATGCTGCCCATTGTTCTGAACTGCATAGTTTTATCTGTTACAAAATACAAAGGCTTCCAGAAGTCCCCAAGTTTATTCTTCTCACGTACCATCGCTATGGCAATGCTGGGAGCAACAGCAGCATTTCCCGGTCACATTTCTACTCAGAAGGAAGCTGTTGGCTGCCTAGGCATTATTTATGCATTTTTCATTGCAGTTAAGTGTTATACAGTTTAAGAACCCCTGGACCAGGCAAAGTCATTTTACTTACTTCTATTCATAAACTAAGCATAATATTTTTATTGTTGTTTTATTCATAACCAAGCAGCACACGTTTGCATCCAAGAACCATTTTTAAAGTAGGATAATCAAACCTAAAAATGTGCCAAAGGGAAACCGAGGCAAGTAATGCATGAACTCAAACTTCTGATCTAACCAGGACCTCTGATGGTCTGGAGCTGGTTTTATTCTTACCATGAAGTTTTGATTCTTACAGCCAGCGATCCTTGTTCCACAGCTACTCAGGAGCCCTTCCTGCTCCAAGTGAGAGTTCACTTCCACAGCTGTGGAGATTTAGAAAGAAGGTTCTTCATCGAAGGGCCTGAGACGCAACCTTCCCTAGACCTTGGAGTAGCATAGGCATATTTCATGGACTGTAACGCAGCCCAGATCATTTGGGATTTGGTGACTGTTCCAGAGAGAAACTAGCACAGGAAATCCACTTAAGTGGCCATTAATATTTAATAAACTTTATTCAAACGACAGCTGTCAACCAGACAAGCTTCATGGGTATCTGTTGTTCCCTCAGTTGGCATTGTTTGCTTTACGTGTCTGAGATATGGATCAGATACCAATACTCTTGGTTCACTCTTCAACACTATAAATAACCATGCGTGCAAGCAATTGCTTAAGCTTTCAGCAGTAACATATGTGACCCTGTAGATACTTGACCTCTTGTCTAACAGCGTAATATCAGCTGTTCTCATATGTTTCAACTCAGCATTCGGCAGATCAGCTGTAAAAGCCATTAATAAGTCATTTGTATTGAAAGGATTCAGAAGTTCCTTTCCTGATTGCGTTAAGGTCATTAAGGTTTCTGCTTTTGTAGATGCTGTAGTTAAGATGGTAGATAACCACACACAAATACATGCACAAACAGATTATGTCTTCATACACATTTCTGAAGGGGAAGCTTATGAACTGGTAAACAGGAATTTTAATGAACTAACAAAATATAGTGAAAAGATGTGAGAATAACTAATAATGTCAGTCTTCGAGCTTGGCAGGGTAGTGGGGAGCAGAGGAAAAGGATGATTTGTTTTTCATTTCCAGTTTTTTAATAGGCTTTTCTTCAAATGGGATGCTTACAGCTTCTTTCTGCCATGGAAGATGTATGAAATAAATACATTATTCATGTTTTCATGTTTTTGGCAAAAGTTCTGCAAACAAGTGCCTTTCAGGAGGGAAGAGAAGGAAAAGTCAACCATTTGTTGGAAATATTATTTGATATTTGTTAGAGATGTGGGAGAAAGAGAACCGTATTAATATACGCCATTCCCACCAATTGAACTACACAAATTCTGGACCAGTTTACCCATCTCAAGCTTTGCCCTTATCTTCGAGGACTGTATTTATTTCACTGTGAGGAAATGGAAAATATTATTAATGTGATAACCCAGTTCTCAGTTAATCTAAGGGCACTTTCACCTTTCTTACTGTTGCAAAGAGGCCTTACATATATAAATCATATGTAAATCTAATGATCATTGAAAATAATAAATTCTATTTTTTAACCATGTAAAGAGCACTTAATGCTACACAATGCCCAGAATTCATAAAGACACTCATTCCCTCTAAAGGCACTGATATAAAAACCACATAAAGTAGATAATATGTGGTACTAAGCTTTGACCAGTAAAGATAGCGTTCCCATCTTCCTATCTTTCCATTTTATTTATTGTGTTCATTCAGTATCAAGTTTAATCTAGATCCAGACAAGAGTCTGCCGATTGTCTGTAAAGAGCCCATTTCAAGGTGAACTACATTCTTCCAGCAATGCAATGTAAATAGTAAATAATAAATTATAAAGAAAGCGAGTTATCTTATGCCACAAAATCATGTCATGTGAACCAGTACTTTGGAGAGGTGGCGCAGTTGTGGTTAATGCTAACAGTTGGTCCAGTGTGGTGTCATTTTCAGACCGTTTAAAAATTGATAGTAAGAATATCAACGCCAGTCCTTAGACTGTGGCCAGCACATGCCCGAGTACTGTGTGGCAGGAGGTGAACAATAGCAATAACCCCGTCTTTTATTCCTGCATAAGGAAGAGAGCAGGCAAGGTGCTGGCATTTAAATGGGAACTGATCTCTGAAAGTTTATCGAATGCCAAACATAAACAATTGATCCTCATAAGATCAATGTAAAGTTGGCAGCTACTACACAGTAGTTTTCATGCAGAAGTTTTATACAATAGGAAATTTATCTCTAGGAAAAGTGAGGCAGTAGACATGATATTCCACAGCCTTCCCCAGGAGCTCTTTGCATTTCTTTCGAAAATTAAACAGCTCATATCTAGAAAGGCCACCTGGTTTTCAATTTCAGGACCTAACTGTAAGTTTTGGTAACTCACAGGTCATCAAAGCTTAAGGCAACAGTAATGCAGAACAACACATTTCTTTCATAACTT
This sequence comes from Pygoscelis adeliae, assembly GCF_000699105.1. Lineage (NCBI taxonomy): Eukaryota > Metazoa > Chordata > Aves > Sphenisciformes > Spheniscidae > Pygoscelis > Pygoscelis adeliae. The sequence continues at coordinate 5,908,729 of NW_008824238.1, read as the reverse complement.
TATTCCCATTAAACTTCTGACATGTTTAATAAATAATAGAAAATGTTGGCATTTTATATAAGGTATCTTTGCCTATATATTTGCTGCTTCTTTTCTAACTTGCAATGTCTAAATACTATTTGAAGAAAAAATGAATGATAACTGTCTAAGCCAGATATCTCACTGAAAAAAATTCATACAGTCACTGAATTTAAAATTGTACTGTTGCCACCATAATTCTACCAAGTAACTTTTTAAAGCTTTTTTAAAAGATTTTAGTTTAAAGCAACATGGCTTTTACTGTGGTTTACTGTGGTGATCAGATTTTGAAGCATATCTTGATGTATAAATTACTGAACAGAAAAGTATATATTATGCTGGTAATGTTACAGCCACACAAATATATTCTTGTTTTAGCTATTTGGTCAATTCCAGCATTGTCAGCCAGCAAAAGGCATATTAATTTATGTGACATTATCAGAGCAGTATTCCGCATGCCTTAATAGGTCTTATCTACCTCTAACTTCTATGCTTCAGTGCATCTAAATAACCTGAAATTTACCACCTCGTGTAAAAAAACAGTAATTACTGTATAGACTGCAGAAAGAGAAAACTTAAGAAATAGCTAAAGGCTCACTCTTTTGAGCTGGTTTAAGACACAGCAAACTGAGGTAGGATTTTGATCCCTGACACCTGCTTTACATGGGCCTTTGGCTCATGAAGTTGGTGAGGATATTCCAGCTGAGTTCTATGGCTCTGGATAAGGATTTGTGCGCTGTAGAAAATATATTAGACCAGGTATAGTAAATTCATTCACAGCAGGCACAGCATGCTGCAGTTTAATCTCTTTTCACCAATGGACCAAGGCTTACGTTGCTTAAGTGCTAATATGCTAATCCCAACTTCTGGTACCAAGAGGTTAATATGATGCCTCTGCTTTAGTAATTATCACTAAGACTGACTTACACATTAATGGAAAATTGACGAAACTCTTTAGCAATTGTAACACCCTCTGGAAAAAATATACAATTCATTCCTAAACTAAATCTGATAAGCAAATAATTTAAGTCATTTGTCAAATTCAAAAGCAATTGGGAACTCCAAAATAAATATTGCTTTTCTTTCCAGCTACAGAGTTAGAAACTAAATGAATTTTAATAAAAAACAATTCTTTGTATTGGAGAGGGCACTGCGGCTTTTTCTGTTTGACAGGGTATTTCAGAGGAGACGTTTTCCTTTGATGTGAAGAAAAAAAAACCTAATCCCTTTCATCCCAGCTTCCAGATTTGGTGTGCAGCTAGTGACCCTACTAACATTGCTGACGTTTAACACTTTCAATGCGATTTTATTTGCACGTTTTCATGTTAGCAATGATGTTCATCATATTGAAGGACTAACTGTAAGTGGAAGGATCAGACAATGAAAGTGCATCTGTTACTCACTTTCTTTACTGGCACCATTTTACTGTTTGGATCTCTGATTTTCAGTGAGAGAGATTTGGAAACTGTATTCCTCTTTTACAATTTCTCATGCCTTTAAGAGAATTTCTTACCCAAATAATGCTGCTCTAAAACAAGCCTCCCACTGATAAAAATCCATAGAAATTGCCTTTTATCTTGTTGAGTTACATATCGCATGCTTCCCCCAACAGATGTATTAAATATGCACAGTAACATCACACAGTTGCTATATGAGTGCTTTCTCTCATAAATCAGATTCGGTGTCAGACTGTAGCTATAATATGTACATTTGAAAACGTGTTTGTGGCAGTGATGAAAATGTCTGTCCTGGCTCAGTGCGAGCACATAGACAGGTCACTCAACAGTCCCTCCCGTTTTGGAAGTGTCAGTACAGACACCTACAGCAAAAGGGCCCTGTTCAGAGGTGGAGGTCATGGGCAAATTTGGTCTAAACATCCTTCATCCTGCTTTTAGACTTCAATGTTGTGTCCATTTTGCACTCCTGGAGTATATTATCAAGAATATTGGTTTCATCTCAGAGGGAGGTGATTACATGCCGCCAGAAGGAGCCTGGAAGTGAACCAGGTTTTGGAAATTAAGCAGGGAGCTGATCATTTGAGCATAAATGTATCCACAAACAGTGATGTCAGGGCTGATGGAGGATGCTGTATTTCCCTCAGTCACTGGGAGTTAATATAGTCCCGTATTTCTAAATAATCCCAGTCTCATGTCAAACCAGATTCCTTTTGAAATATTACTATTAAGACAGAAGACGAGATATTACGGGTTCTGTTAGAGGTAAATATAAACAGGAGCTTAAAGATGAGGAGTGTTTTCTTAGATGCTGAAAAATTCAGCATCAGAAAAACTCAAGATCCCAAATTTTTAAAAGCACCTCAAACATTCCTGTGCTTTGACTCCTTAATCTCCACATCACATGCATTTCTGCATCTTGTATGACAGCAAAAGCAGTATTGCCACTTATTTGCTTTCAGACTAACATTAACTTTTCTGTCATAATGTCAAACATAGTGTACTGAAGGCAACAAATCACCTCCCTCCAACTTCCTATCCTTCAAAGGAGCATGGGACAATTATAGGAGCATGACTTCCATGACTACTCAGATGATAAACAATTTTGCAAAAAACCCAAACTGCAGCCATGGTGCCACTGCCATGTTTCTATTAATAGCAGTGAAATACATCGATATCAGTTAGCTTATAGGTATAGTAAAACAGGTATTTTCCCACAAAAATGTGTTTCTCATTAGATTATTTACAGAAAAATAATTGGTCATGAAGGACCCAGAATAAAGCAGAAGCAATTATAATCTGTAAGATCAGTAATAAATAATCCTTTTGAAAGAACACAGCTGTATGTTTACATCTGAGAGAAACCATACATAACAGTATATGGTAATATTACATATATTCCTTATACACAGTCGTTCCGGTTTATTACAGGTGTAACTGACTGGTGCCTGAATTATACTGTCCTCTTCGAGTACTGCCATTATTCTTTGTGAACTACTAGAAGTCACATGGTTTTGTCATATATATTCCACAGTACAAGATTTTTCAGAAATATTTACTTTGTTTTGATTAGCACTTCTGACTGAATGATAACACAAATTTTTGTCTTTATGACTTTCTCATGCAGCATTATCCCTTATCATAAAGATCGTGTAAAATAATCACATTGCCCTTACAGCAAATTTTTAGTTTTCTGGTGGTGGTGTTGGTTTTTTATATGGCTTTCAGGAAGTAGAAGTAGATGTAATCAGTGTGTAGATAGAAGCAGCTGTAAAGACCCCAAAGCCTCCATTCCAAGTCTTTATCATAAATTGCCAGATGATGGTAGTTAAAAGAAAAAAAATATATGTATTATGAAATTGTCAGCTATGAAAGATGCTTCCTGAGGCATAGCCAGAGTATAATGTATTTGTTCCATGTTCAAGGGTTCTTTGAAGATGAATTTTATTGTCCATAACCTTGCTGCAAATAGCTGCATTATAGCTGTTCATACCTGACAAATTTATTTTCAGGTTTATTTCTTGTCTTAAGCTTGATTGAGCTGTAGAGACTCTGCTGTATAGCTGCAGTCATGGAAACCTCTGGGGTTTCTGTGGCCTGGCCATCAGTTTGACAATCAGGAAGATTCAACAGACAATTTGGTCCTTCTTTTGCAACTATTCAACACTGATTTCCCCTTCTACAATCAACTCCTCATTGTCCATACATTTGGGGAACAGCTGTGTCTAATAATAAGTCATTTCAGGGTAAGGCCTGACATTGCCTTCTACTGCTTCATGTTCTGCTTGGCTTCTAGAAATGGCCACCCTCTGAGGAGGTGGAACCAGTGACACGGGACTAATGGCTCTTAGAGACTGGCCATCTGCGCCTCTCATCACAGTGCATTTGGAGCATAAACGTGGACTAAAAAGTAGCTCCCTATGGCTCCACTTAACAGTAGGAGAAATAGCTACAATGTGTGGACGCGTGAACATGCAGGGGAACACTGTAATACATCATTTGTCCCTGATGCAGTGTGCCCGCCAGCTGGAGAAGTTCTGTTTCCAACATAGACCTGGGTCTCAATGGCAAAAAAAAGCCCCAATGTACCACTTTGGTTCATGTGGGCACAGCTATCATCTAAATTAGGCAACATTTTTCTCCTCTAAGGTAATATGCTTATGAAATTTAATTAGTGTGAGGCACAACCATAAATCCTAGCAGTTTCTGTAGGGATTTCTACCAAGGGTGGAAACTGGTTTTGTTCTCAGGAAATCAAAGGGAAATTTGCTGTTGCCTTTAACCAGAGTGCACAAGTGGGGTTATCAATTTATGATAAAGACTTGGAATGGAGGCTTTGGGGTCTTTACAGCTGCTTCTATCTACACACTGATTACATCTACTTCTACTTCCTGAAAGCCACATAAAAAAATGCCACCACCACCAGAAAACCATCCTGACCAGGATGGAACAACCCACAAACAAGAAGCTCTGATGCAGTTCAGGTGTCAGTGTAGATCCAGTCTAGAGTTTTTCCTCTCTGATGAGCTAATCCAGGATCTCAAATATAAAGATACCCAGGAGAGCAGCCAAAAAACTAGGTCCTGATATTAAAGGTACAGACTGCTGCCATAGGACAACAAGGGTAAAGCCAAGAAACAGTTAATAGAAACCTATCACGTTCTTAGACAATTCCTAAAATTCAAGAAGTTATAATTTCTGAAATTATATCTCATTTTTATATGTATTTAAAATAACATAATTTGAATATAATTTTAAAACCGCTGATCTCTTCTGTAAAGAATTTAGAAAAACTAAATGTATATATACTATAAGTTTTGCAAATTATGAGGAAAATGCAAATGTCTGAATAGAATTGCATCACATTGATATTTTCAGTTAGGTGTGAATGTTTCAAATCATCTACATTATTACTCCTGATAGCTATAGATACAGCAATAATATTATCTTACACATTCATGAAGCAGAGACGATAATTCATCTATCACAACTTGGAATTTCCTGAGGCATTGTGTAGAAATCAAATACTCCATACTGTTCTATAAGCTGCTTCAGAGAGCCTTCCCATGTGATAAAGCTGTACTATTTATTACATTTTTAGATGAATGTCCATGGAATCTCACCAATTCCTCTTTTGTCCTTTTAAAATCCTATAGGACATTTCCATAAGGATGATTTTTAAAGTTGCTTAGCAGCCAGAGCTCTCGCTAAAGCTTCCAGGGGTTGGTCAGAAAATCAGCAGGCTATGCCAAGAGCATTAAGACAGCATTTTTACATTCACATATATTCATTCCATGGGAAACAAATGGGGTTTTACTAAACATGTGTTGTGACAACAGGAATATTGTGTCCTTATCAACAACTGCATGATAAAACGGAGACATCTACTGGTAGAAATACAAAATAGGAAAAACATCAAAACATCTTTTGTGGAACTAAGATGTGACTAAGGCTTGTTAGACTTCCTTCCTTTGCTTCCTCACTCCACTGCTGAGGTCCAAAACCTGCTCTTCTTTACATAGAGAGCCTTCTTCCCTTGGTGATCAGCACATTCCAAATAAAACTTACCAAGATATTCAAACTCCACTTGTGCACTCTGGTTAAAGGCAACAGCAAATTTCCCTTTGATTTCCTGAGAACAAAACCAGACCTTGTGACACAGGTAGACCGTGAGTGTTTGAAGCCTAATAGACATTTATATATGTGACCAGCAAAACCAGTCTTTTCTGTAGAGCAGCGAATATGCAGTCCTGCTTCTGGCCAATCCACAGTTTAGGAGAAAACAGACATTCCTTGAACACCCTATTCAGCACCTGCCCAAGTTATTCATGCTAAAAGCGGCGTCTAAAACACAGCCCTAAATTGGAAGGTTTGCATAACTTACAGGCTTTTTCCTATCCAGTATGCTGTTAGTCTGAGCTCACAGCAGCATGAGTAGTACCTTTTAATAATATTTTAATAACAGATGATATATTTTGTGCATCAGATCTTTATTCAGTTACAATTTGACCTTTCTAAATATGATGTGAGGACATTTATATATTTGTTTGAAGAGCACTGGTACTCTGTGGATATGTTACAGAACATATCACACCTTAATAAAGGCTTGAAACTGGAGCATTACAGATGAAGTTTCAAAAGTAATTCTGGAGGGACATATAAGATAAGGAAAAGTTTCTAACCCAAATTCTGGATCTGAACTCTGTTGCTTAGCATCCAACCCGGCCAAAGAACTGTTCTCAATCTAATGCCTACCTTTGCAAATTTTGGCTGTGTAGCCACAGGAGGAGGTAAAACTCCTAGCAGCATAGCTTTCAAAGTCACTGGAGAAAAAAAAACGTTCTTACCACATGAAAGACAAACTTGAAAAGGAGGGTAAGGAATTCTACTCAAACTATGTAGGTCTGTTCCCAGATCCATCCCATTAGTCTTGTCGTGGTAGCTCTACCAGCACTGTGTTCCCATGGGTTAAAAAAAGTCCAGAATAGGAGCACTCCAATAAAGGCTGGCCATCCTCTGCATCAGCTTTCAAAGAATCTGACTCCATCTTTTCCTGAATGTTTGGAATTCCAGGAGCTGCTAAAGTGGAAACATGAGAAGTTAATAATCACTGGATTCACTACCAGTAATAGCAATAAGATCTGATTATATTACCTGCTTACATTATCTGATAGGGTCAGGATGTGCAGGATGAATATTTATTGCACCTTCAGAGGCTTTCTGAATCTGTGTCTAGTTTAGGCCTTTCTTAAAGTATCCTGTTTTCCAACAGGCTGTCTAATGCTCTGAAGGTATCCTGTTTTCCAACAGGCTGTCTAATGCTCTGAAGTGCCATTTTAGCTATCAGCGGCAAAACCCATTCTTCCTGAACTATATCCTTTCTAACAGAAACAAAATTAAGGCAAAAATGTTATAAAAGATCCATCATCCAAATGATTTGTGTTAGGCTAACCCTCACCCAACTAATTTAATCAGCTCTCCAGCTGCTTTGGATCATGGTAGGGGAAATCAGAGGTTGAGTTCCATGAGTTTATTCAGCAGACTGCTTTCTGCTGTAGTGTTACTCCAAACAGCCCTCACGTGAGTTCTCCATCCAATTTCTGATGATGTTGATACTTAAGCTGCTTAAATATTTTATGTAAGAATCACAATTTCCATGCTGCAACAACTACATTGGTTTTGCTGTCCTTGATGGTTTATTTAGAACTAGTATAAATAGGGCTGCACTCCACCACAGTCGGCAGTGTAGACATAGTCTATGAATGCTACCTTTTACTTTACATTTACAGAATACTTTGGCTTTGCTAACTACTTAGTTTCTTCTCCTCTGGTTTCTTGTCAGCTTTGCTTCTCAGTAACATGTCTTCATGAGAAGCTCAACATGACCCAGTAATGTGTGCTTGCAGCCCAGAAAGCCAGCCATCCGCATCAAAAGAAGTGTGAACAGCAGGTCGAGGGAGGTGATTCTGCCCCTCTACTCCGCTCTCGTGAGACCCCACCTGGAGTACTGCACCCAGCTCTGGGGCCCCCAGCATAAGAAGAATGTGGACCTGTTGGAGAGAGTCCAGAGGAGGGCCACAAAAATGATCAGGGGGATGGAACACCTCTCCTATGAAGACAGGCTGAGAGAGTTGGGGTTGTTCAGCCTGGAGAAGAGAAGGCTCCAGGGAGACCTTATAGCAGCCTATCAGTACTTCAAGGGGGCCTGCAAGAAAGCTGGAGAGGGACTTTTTACAAGGGCATGTAGTGATAGGACAAGGGGTAATGGCTTTAAACCGAAAGAGGGTAGATTTAGATTAGATGTAAGGAAGAAATTCTTCACTATGAGGGTGGTGAGGCACTGAAACAGGTTGCCCAAAGAAGCTGTGGATGCCCCCTCCCTGGAAGTGTTCAAGGCCAGGTTGGATGGGGCTTTGAGCAACCTGGTCTAGTGGAAGGTGTCCCTGCCCATGGCAAGGGGGTTGGAACAGATGATCTTTAAGGTCCCTTCCAACCCAAACCATTCTATGAGTCTACTGAAACTGGTGGGAAATTTTTATAACACATCTACTTCTAACCAAATCAATTTTCTTTATTGATTGATTGGATTAAGACTAGAATCTTACTTAAACTGCTGCACATTTTTTCATCCCCTAGAATTAACTTTCCCTAACACTGTATTTAACTTTTAGGGTTTTATTTAAGAAAAGAGATTCTAAAATTTAAAAGTTAATCAAAAGCAATATGCAGTGAACCATGGACAGAAAAAATACTTCAAAATAGCAGTAAGAGATTGAACAATTAATCAGTTCCTTCTTTCATAGGGAAGTTATGAATGGATTATCAAGTGATCATCATATTATTTGATGACTGTGCTATCAGAATGTTTTGGTAGGATTGTTGTGTAGTTAGAATAATTAAACTTACTGTAAAAGAAATTAAAGCATATTAAATATTAATAAAACATACCAAAAATAGAAAATATGAATTATGGGGAATTGAATGTTGTTTAATGATTTATAACAAGATAGGCAAAAAAATGAAAATATTATATATCAGGACTTGACTCTAAAGTTAAATCAGTATTCTTTTTTAGATGTATTTATAGTAGATTTTATTAATTCAAGGAGCTGAAAACCCCAAAGAGAATTAAGTCCTTTAGGTTGTGAATGGAAAATGTATAGATGGCAATTTTTCCCAACGGGATAAGATTAATTCTCTCTAAGAAATGCAAAAAACTAAAGGCCGATAAACAGGTCTATCTATTTTCTTCAGCTTGATGTCTCTTTTTTTTTTTTTTCTTTTTAGTTAATTTCTATTAAGTAAGTAAGTCCATAGTCCCCATGGTTATGGGCATAGTCTTTGAAGCATGAAATGAGCGTAACTAATAAATCAATGTCTGCTAGAATTTGATAGCATCCTAAAACACATGATATGATAGAAAAGGTTCATGTATTTCTGTTGAAGTTATAGTTAATACTTTAAATGTCATAGATGTGAGCCTATATAGTTATGAGAAAAAGTATCATATTGAGTATATTTCTAGCAGAAGCCTAAAATGGTTATAGGGAAAAGGGAGAAAGAAAGGAAAGTCACCTTACAGTTAGTAAAAAAGAAGACAGTTAAAATATGCAGGCCTTTAACTACACATGACTGTACTGCAAAAGAGGAAACAACAGACTGGATTCATTTCCCTAACAATCTCTCTGATTCCACAAGTGTGGGAAATATTGGCATAAGCTTTATATAAACCTATAGATTGATGTAGACATTTTATATAGAGCTGCAGTTCTGAAATATATATAGAAATTGACATGAAGCCAAGATAGAAAAATTATTTTAGAAGTGTGAGTAAAGATTATGTCTGAATTTTGTGCCTGTCATAATTTCAAGTAGGCTGAGTAGCAAATCTCTTTGCTAGATAACAGCAGTCTTCCGGTGGGAGGTCATCCTTACTCACTGTATTATATTACTAAAAGACAGTCTCAGTCAATGGTAAAAAGATGATAGAATGAGAATAGTTTAAACAATAATCTTGATAGGTCAAGATTAATAATCAGAGGTCTCAGCTGTAAATGAATTCCATTAAAACCAAATGGCAAACAGTGAGAACCAAGAAATTTAATTTCTAATTTCCAAAGCATTTCTTTTTGAAATCAGTTACATCCAGCTTTCTGTTTTAAGTTGAATGTTAATATCAAAATGAGTAGCGTCTGAATAAATCTGTACATCAAGTGTGTTGATTCTCCCCATTATATCCATCCAGCAGCCTATACTAGAACTTCTCAGAGCTACGCGCTTGCGTTTTGATTTTTCATTGCTCCTGCTTGTTTACTTACACCATGATTTGCCGGGTGTTTTTAATAACTTATTTAATGGCAAGCAGTAAAAAGAAATCTCTCACCACTGGAGACACTTTCCAGCCTGCTTCAGTGCTATTTTGTCTAAGAAACAAATCCTGTGCCAGCATTATCTTTATTTTGCCAGTATGATCTTTATAAATTGCATACTTTCCATACCTTCATGTATTTAAGGTGACAGGATAAACGGGTTCTGCAGCAAAGGTGGGTGCACCACGACAGCGCACCGCTGCAGCC
>NW_008824238.1:5893887-5898572 GCF_000699105.1 Pygoscelis adeliae | reverse complement strand
TCAGCCCAGCTGCTTGCTGGAGATAACCTCCTCGTTGGGGATTGGGGCTGGGGCTGTTTGGGGGTATTTTTGAAAATGAAGTCCCTGCTAATGAAGCCACTGTCTCGTGCTTGCAGGGAGTGCAGGACAGATCTTGCACATGGTCTGCTATGCAAAAGAGTTGGAAACGGCAAGCTCCTTGTCAGGACTTCGACGGAAATTTTGAAGATTCTAGTACATTCATCTAAGTAATAATAATCAGCTTTCACCACCCGAAAATTAGACAGCTAGTACGAAACACAACCTAAACTTAAGAAACATGCCAGCCGTGGTCATCAAAAGGCTTAGAAAACTTCTGAATGAGGACAGGCAGGGACTTTATATTAAGGACAGCTCATTCATTTTTGATAAATTTAGCTGACTTTTCTTACGCACATGGGCAAATTGTTTCATCTAAAAATAATATTTAGGGAGGTCAAAAAGCTCTGCAGACACAAAACTATTTTATAAATAAAGCCTTTGACATGACTCTGGAAGTTAATTTTTTGTGTTTATCTGTAATGGGGGGTTAAATCCCTCCATTCTTATAAAGCAAAGAAAGCTTTAGCTAGATATACTTTTTATTTGCACTGTAACCTGCATTACATTAAATGATTTAATTGATTAAAGTAGTTATGTTATAATTTCAAGCAGGTACTAGCTCCACTTTTGTCAATAATATGACAGACAAATTCATGGGCTAATCCAATTCCTAGTGAAAAAAAATTAAGCAACTCCCATTCACTTACACTGCCTCTAGATCTGCCATTTCTTCTACATTAAGTCCTAGTGGGCAGTTTGCTATTTATCATGAAATAATTGATTTCATGCCTCCAGCTGAGATAGCCTTTTGCTGTTCAACAAAAAAATATTAGAACGGACTTGATATGGATTTTAATCTGTTAACAAGCCCAAAGTAATGTTCACTAGCTTTGTGCTAAATAAACAGTATTCAAGGTTGTCTCCGTTGATGCTGAACTGAATACATATGCCTCTTCCCAAACTATGAAGACTGCCTTCATCTGTGACTACTTACGGTCTCCCATCTTTGCCAGTCTAACGGATACCCCCAGTATTATCCTCAAATTTTGCTCATAATTAATTACAGTGGGTTTCTTCAGGGCTGTGCTGAAGATCCAGCAAATAGTCACACTTGCAATCCATTGCCTATTACTTGTACCTAGTGCAATTTCTCTGGTCTCCAAGATCTCTGTTACCACTTTTTGGACACAATATTTTGTAAATACATCCTGCAAATTTTAGCAATGTTGTACTTAATTTTCTACTAAGTAGCTAATGCGTCACTAGTGTTCTAATAGCCTTTAATGGCCCCCGCGTTCAGATTCGCAGACACTCAGTCCACATTCCCAGGGTTCTCATTTTCCCATATTATCCACTGGAAGATTGCCTTACACCAAGCCACCTCCATATTCAACCATAATCAAATGCTCAAAACCACATTTTACTAAATCCTGGTGCTGAAATTCTACGTGGTACAAACCCCAAGGTCATCCTTCCCTAAAGCAATAATCAAGTCATTAAGTAAATGCAGTTTGCCCACCACGGAGTGCAGGAGGGACATATTCTATTGCTGTTATCCTAATAGCATAAATACAAAAACGAGTAATTTACGTGTAACAGAATGCGGGAGAGATGTATTTTATTACTGTTAATTGAAACCTGAAGTATACCAGGCTTCTCTCAAAGAACATGGGGTCCTTTCCTAAGCAGATTTATCCCCTCTGAGAGTCTAGGTCTTCCAAGGTAAATATTATTCTATGTAATAGGAAGGTCAGCACAAAGTGGAAGAGGGATAGGTATGGAAAGGCTTTGTGAAAAAAATGGAGTTCACGCAGGGCTCTCAAGCAGGAATAATATCAGCTACACAGAAAGGCTTTATGACTGAACTTCTGAAGTGAAGGATGTGCCAAGACAGCAGCAGTTTCTCAGGTCAGGTAAATCTAATGGAGTCAGTTCAAAATACCTTGCCTAGATATAGCTGTGCTTGAAGAAGTTTGAGTGACCCAGTGGTAAAATCTCAGCTTTAACTACCTGTTACCACCCCTCCCGATAGACTTATCATCATTATGATCATGCTGACATTATCATCATTAGTCTCCCATGCACACTGGAATTGGTATGCAGCAAACTACTACCTCCCTTGAGCCTGCTCAGACACAGACCTGAAGGACACCGCCATTACAGAAGCAAAGGCCAGTCCCTTTGACTACCTGCCCTCAGCTTCACTACTACATGTGTTGGCTCCCAGTCTGGGAGATCTTGATAGGACAGCGCATCCCTGGACATATGCCACTTAAGAAATGACTACTTAGGTAGAGTCACCACTGAACTTCATGGAACCATGAATAAACATCTAGAAGTCCTTGAATTCACTAGCTTAATGGGAACTTGGGTCTGTCAAGCTGAACTGAAAACAGAGCAGTGGCTGCTCATCTGCTGATGAACTAGTAGCCACTTCTCATCTCTAAAGATATGATAGGGAGTGTCTATGGAGCTAGTCATGAAATCTTTAGTGAAAACCTCCTAAATGAGCATTTCTAGACTAAGCTTTTAAGGTGACAGTCATCCCAGTGCAAAGAGACAAAAAGAAAAGACTGTGCATCACTTAGGCACCAGATAAGTACAACACTAAGAGCTTAACCTTCATATATGGAGGTTAATGTCATGCTTAATGAATATCCCTGAAAGATCAATGAAGAACATTCAAATTGAGTCCTTAAAAATATTAACAATAATGATCTAGGAAAAAGTGGAAATGAAAGGTCAGAATTCTAAATAATGTCATCAAGGAAGGAGATCAAGAGTAGCAGACAGAAGCTGTTCAGTGATTACACATGCTGTCAGAGCCATTATCAGATGTGTTCCTGAAAGGGCAACTGTGATAGAGCTGCAAGCTGAACTAAATTTATGTTATTCTGTTAAATTATCCCCCTCTCCTCCATCTTATTTTTCAAAAATTAAACACACTGTTCTATGTGGAGCTGTTAGACCTGTGCCAGGAGTCTGCAATCAGAGGTTTTTCTAGAGAGGTAAAAAGAGATGAAAGGTGTGCTCTGAAAGGGTAGATGTGCATAAGCAGTGGCAATTTTCCACTTGTAATGATGGTTTGCAGGCCCTGTAAGATAACTACAAAGGATGTCCGTTTTCAGACTTTATGACAGAATGATATAAACTTCTTTCTTACTATATCATGAAATTCTGTCTTCACTCTTGCAAGTACTGACTCAGCTCTAATAATGACAAAGCAGAGGCTGAGGTCAGAGTACCTGACCCGACTGGAGGCTGATGTCTTATCTATTCCTCAGTAATAGTTTTAGGATAATTTTAAATTGATGCCTAGGTCTAATTTTAGTAACTGGCAATGAATTTTTCCATTACTTAAGACAAGGAGTATTTGCAAACATACACAATACATCTATTCTTACATAATTTTCAGTGTTGCAGAACTATTAAGATTGGCTAGAATTGGCATGCTTAGGGCTTGCCATAACTCCATCGTGTTCAAGTTCGGAACAAATCCAAGTAGGGTTTGTCCCTTATTGTCTCCTTTTTCATGTCTCCTGGGCAAGGACCTTATGTTAATAAAGAGCATTAGCCAGTAAGGGCCATACTCTGTTATCAGTAGCAAAATGTCTCGCCTCTTTGTTGAACTTTTTCAGTGTGGCCTGTTGAAACCTCAGTTTCAAAGTAACAGACTTGTAAGTCTGCCAGACTGTTCATGATGTGAGCTGTGACACACAGGTACACATTTTGAGTGCAGAATTGCTAGCAGGCGGGTGTGAGCTGAATACAGTCCTCTCTGCAGAGCAGCACAATGTAGAATCGTGGGCCAGAAGCAAGAGGTGATGCTTGTAACTGGGAAGTCCCAGGGACACAATGAAGGGAGACAATGAAGAGACCAGGGACAGAGGTGCTGTTTCACAACCTTGTTCTGCAGTATCTAAGCAAGGAACAGCGGTGGCAGCTGCTGAAGGCAGTGCCATGGTGCTGTACTGATAAGTGCTATTATTAGCTGGTGAAATATCCTTGTACTTATGCAGTTTGTACAAACATAAAAATGTGCTTCTCCTTTGCATTGTTGAAGGAAAGCATAATGGCCCCTTCCTCTAAATATCAACAGACTGATGTCCTGACTATTCTTGAAATTCCTCATGTGATGATGCTTATAGGTGGGAGGCAGCTCCATTTGTAGTGTTGTCTTTGCTGTTCCAATGAGCACCTCATTTGGCTAGTCCCAGGTGTCAAGAACAGGACACACACAGATTTAGGCAGATGTACAAGACTGCTCCTACAGAGCAAAATTTTTTGTTCCATTCAGTTGCAAACTCAGTATCACAATCTGAAGACTGTTGACAGTAAAGGACGCTGCTGATTTAAACTGATTTCCATAAACTTCCCATCAAGCCTGCAAATATCTTCCACTTTCATGGGCTTACTCCCTCAGAGAAATTAAAACCTCCATGATCTGACCTTCTGCTTCTGCCAGCGTGGCTGTGAGTCGGTGGATTGTCTGGGCGCAAGCTGGGAGCTCTGTGCTGCAGGCTAAGGACACTTTTATGCAAGATACAGCATGGCCTGCTGGCTACAGCACTTGGTAGCTCTCAGGTTTCTCCGAAGAACCTAGACCAACTCCAGCTATCTATCTG
>NW_008824238.1:5890237-5893859 GCF_000699105.1 Pygoscelis adeliae | reverse complement strand
CCCAAGAGCAGATGCTTCTGAGAATATATAGCTAAGTGCCCAAGAAACTTGATACAGTTCTCCAGAAACTGTTATCAGAAGTCTTTCAAAAGGTGAACAATGACTATTTTTTCTGAGCTTTTTTCTAAAGCCAGAGCTAAACATCCTGCCAGAGCACTATATTTGAAGATAGTATCATACATTTAAATGCAGAAAGAGAAGAATATGTAACCGTCTGATAAATTTCAGCGCCTATGGAGGCTAGAGATTTGAAAAGTAATGAGACTATATTGCTGTCTGTTGTTTAAATGGTCTAGATCCCATCCTAGATCCCACCCTGGAAACAACATTGCTAATGCGGTTTTACCTGATTACAGATTGAAACCTATAGTAATCAAATATACTGCACTGGCTGTTAGATATGGCTCAACTGAACTTTCCCTGGGCAGCTATACTTTAGTGTAAGCCTAATGTATACTTTTTCTCTGCTTTATATAACAATAACACTGGCATGTCAGTTATGTCAGGAGCCTTTTCACAATATCAGTTGTTGCGGAACTGCAAATTGCTTCAAACTGCAATTTGAAGCCTATTCCATTACACCTTTCTTTTCTGCCTCAGTTTGTATGCTCATTCTATGCAGAAATCCTCACAGTGCTGGCAATAATGAGTAATGAGATGAATGCACAGGAAAAAAAAGCCAGGTTTTACTGGCAATTTAATACTGGGAAACCACTACATTTTCAGAGTGCTACCAGTTCTTGCCCCCACAAACTCAGAAACAACAGTACCTGGAGTAGCCTGTTAAGACTGCATCGTTAACTCAAGGAATGTTTTACTATTCATTGCATCAGCAGCAGATTCAAATGTCTCATATCCAGCCCATGAGAAGGGAATTTAAATATGTCCATTCTTTTAGAACCACTTTGCAATTTATAAGGAAATCTTTTTAAAGTTAATAAGAGATGGATTTTTATGTGCTTTTGTAGAACCATAGCTAAATGACATAAACTGCCAGAATCTCTCATTTAAACAGAATATTTATATTCTGAAATGCAGATTAAATATAGTGTGTCAAGAATTATATAGCTAAACGGGGGTCATAGAGTGATTACCTGGAGTACGCAAAATTTTCAAGGCATTTCAGTCCAGAATACAGTTCCAGAAACATGCCCAGATCACAGGAAGTTTTGCTGGTAAAGATTCAGTCAGCTGAGGTTTTATTTACTCTTCTGTTCCAGCATAGCTAGCCCAGCAGGCTGCTACAGGCCCTTCTCACAAACTCAGTGCTTTTGTTAATACAAGCCACATCTGGTCTGTGAGGATTTACCAGCATAATACTATCTGCAAAGTATTCTTTATGTAGACTCGGAATAGGGAGTCCCTTTTCTTTTCTTCTTCTTTTTCTCATAGTCGCTATTGTTCTTCCTAGTGATCCCCTGCCATTCTTTGCCGAATGAGTTGTAAAATCTAATCGACTGCAATAATTAAAACATACTGTGTGTGGAGTGATGCACAACTTTAATTACACAACAAAGTCCCACACAAACAAAAGTTTGAGATTCTTACATTAGAAGAAACCAAAATACTTTCTTTTGCTGTAAATTTTTTTCACTAAGAACAGACTCATGCTTATAGATGATATGTATAAAACACGAAAAATTCCAGGCCTGCTGTGCTGTAGATTTTATTCAAATAGCTGGCAGAGTTCAGGCTCGCGTGTTACCAGTATATGAATGAATGGCTGGAACGAACAGATAGATGGTTGGTGTCAATAAAACAACCTGGGCGGCAACTCTAAACAGGAAAGTTTTGTATTCAAGACCTATAAAATGCACGGACTTTTAGCATTGTCACACAGTGTAAGAAGGGGTGCTATACTTTGACTCACCTCTTTTCTAGGATTTTTTGTACGCTGGTGAACATTCAGGCATAAAATAAATTCCCTATGACAGACTGAAACGCCAGTGTTTCCTAATTAAAACCAGTTTGATGACAATCAGGCAGATACATTCTTATGATTTTATTTTTTAAGAACAACGCATGTCAAGTAACTGTGTCCTCATATTGTACAGCTTTTTCCCATGCTGTTATTTACATTGTGATGCCGGCCCCAAGGCGGAAGCAATCAGTTTGACAGAAACTGCAAGCTCAACAATTCAGATCTGTGCCATGTTTGTTTGTTCTTTGCATTCTGAAAGTGTAATTATGTTACTGAGTATGTTGGAGAACTCGAGCACGCGTTAGTTATTTCACAGTAATTTCAGTGAAGTGGAGAACCTAGTATACTTTATTTAAGCTTCAAACTTTTTCACAGTGAAATCTGATACAGGCAACTTTCACAGTTTGAAAGGTAGTTATTGCTCTCCAATAGTGCTGCCTTTTGTCTGCCTCTGTCCTAGCTACAGGGCCTCACAAATTGCATTATTCAGCCCTGCCTAGGTATGCAGTGTTATTGCCTTCATTCTTTACTAAGATTGGCTTCTTTTGCTGTTGTTTTAAAGGGATGTATAGCCCTTCTAAATAGGACAGATTAACCAGAGTATGTTTTCTGAATGGGCTGTATGAAGGATGAAGACAGGTGGTCCACAACTCACTTGGCAGGAGAAACAAATGGATCTTATTCCTCCAATAAATATGGCTAAAAAAAAAAAAAGCGGAAGCAGCGCTTGTAGGGAGAGAGACAAATCTGTTTGGAATACTTCAAAATATGAAAGGTGCTACCTGCTCTGCACTATGTTAGCTGAAAAAGGCCAAAGATAGCACATAAGTACAAGATGATGCCAAATACGGACCCCCACACCATGAGCAATTTCAGTTTGTGCTTAGAGAGCTGAATTTGTGCTTAGTAACCCCCTAGCTGAAACAGGCTTACTGCTATTTTTCTCAAAGTTAGAGTGAGGCGGCCTTTCCATCTCTGGAGCCGTTATCACCACTGTGACCAATCTCCCCCCATATACTCATCACACCTGCATTCTGCTTAGCTGCATTTCACTCTTCTTGGGTATTACAGCAATTTGTCAGACTTAGTGTGTCCTTGGCAGTACACCAAACATCATCAAATGGATGTAACAGTACCATTTCTGAGAAATGAGAGCAAATGCGTTTATGAATGAGCTTAAGCTGAGCTTTAAAACAGAAAACAATTTATTTTAGTATTTCTAATAGAAACCTGGATTTACTTAGGACTTTCAACCAAAACAGTATTTTTTTTCTAAGTAAAGCGTTATAATAATTTTTGCGTCACTTCTTTAACACTTGGCGCACTATCTCAAAGCTGCCCATATTCCCTCGAGTATAAATAACTAAACTTTGTAGTAAAACCATCAGGTTCTCTGCTAGATTCATTTCTTTTCTCATAATATTGGCTCTGTAAATGAGAATGACCAGCTATTCCATGCAAAATGGAAGGCTGTGAGGTATGGTGGTGCCTGAGCTTTATCAAAATGACAAAATATTTCAGAAAACCTATCTCCTGAGACAGACATTGAAACATTACTTCTAGGAAGCATTCGTCTACTTACACATTTTAATCATGATAAGAAACTGGGTTCACCTTCATACTACTGCTTACTTCTTAACATCTTGCTCTCAGCCTAATTCAGGGCCAATGCCTTCAATTATTGCAGCACCTGAAATTTCT
>NW_008824238.1:5886530-5890203 GCF_000699105.1 Pygoscelis adeliae | reverse complement strand
GCTTCTTGTTTGTTTGTCTTAACTTTGACTTTTGGCTCATAAATTTACACACGGCTAGGAAGGTGTGCACTATGTAGTACTAAATTGACAGCTTGCACACGGTGTTTCCCAATCACTTCTCTGCACTGTGTAGAGTTTTACATAATTATACTTAATGCAGAAAATTAATAATGTTCTGTGCATTAGCAGGAACTTTATATCCTTCACTTGGTAACTTACAATAATAAATATCACCTCCCATTGTAATTTAAAAATGGTAAGACAGTCATGGCTTGCTTTCTGAAATGAACTGGCTTACTGCAGGCAGTAAACCCATCAGGGTTTGACCGTGACTAAGATGATTCTAATGTTTTCTCTCTGTGCAAAAATCAAAACGTTAAAACAAAATAATGAATGCAGCAGCCAAAGCAGCTTCCACCGTTCTGAGCTTATTTGACACATGCACATTTGAAAGGATTTAAGCAAGCCCTGACAAATACACTTGTATCAGTCTAACCAAAACATTGTTTATTTTGTTTTACAGATTTTGGCCATTGTGTCCATTCTGTTCATCGTACTGTCCACTATTGCTTTGTCTCTTAACACACTGCCAGAGCTTCAAGAAATAGATGAATTTGGGCAGCCAAATGACAACCCTCAGCTAGCACACGTTGAAGCTGTGTGTATTGCTTGGTTTACCATGGAGTACCTTTTGCGTTTTCTGTCCTCACCAAATAAGTGGAAGTTCTTCAAAGGCCCCTTAAATGTCATTGACTTACTGGCTATCTTGCCGTACTATGTCACCATTTTCCTCACGGAGTCCAATAAAAGTGTCCTGCAGTTCCAAAACGTCAGACGTGTCGTTCAGATATTTCGTATTATGAGGATCTTAAGGATTCTTAAGCTCGCCAGACATTCAACAGGCCTTCAGTCTTTAGGTTTTACGCTCAGGCGGAGTTACAATGAATTGGGCTTGTTGATATTATTTTTAGCCATGGGAATAATGATATTTTCCAGTCTTGTATTCTTTGCTGAAAAGGATGAGGATGCTACAAAATTTACCAGTATCCCTGCATCATTCTGGTGGGCAACAATCACTATGACTACTGTAGGATATGGTGACATTTATCCTAAGACGTTATTAGGTAAAATAGTTGGAGGACTTTGCTGTATCGCCGGAGTGCTGGTCATAGCCCTGCCCATACCAATTATTGTGAACAATTTCTCAGAGTTTTATAAGGAGCAGAAAAGACAGGAGAAGGCAATTAAGAGGAGAGAAGCACTTGAGCGAGCTAAAAGAAATGGCAGTATTGTCTCCATGAACCTGAAAGATGCCTTTGCTCGCAGTATGGAAATGATAGATGTAGCAGTAGATTCAGGTAAGCCTGGAGAAGCAGCCAATCCAAAGGAGACACCTGATGACAACCACCTGTCCCCAAGCCGGTGGAAATGGGCCAGAAGGACAATGTCTGAAACAAGCTCAAACAAGTCTTATGAGAACAAATACCAGGAAGTTAGTCAACAAGACTCCCACGAGCAATTAAACAACGCCGCAGCATCCTCCAGCCCGCAGCACCTCAGTGCCCAAAAACTGGAGATGTTGTATAATGAAATTACTAAAACTCAGTCTCAGCCTAATCTTAATGCTGGTTACCAAGACCAGTCAGCAAAGCCACCTGTGTATGAAGAAGAAATAGAAATGGAAGAAGTTACAGGTCAGAGAGATCCGTTGCCAGCTGGACCTACGGACATCATAACAGACGTCAGAAGCACATCCAGTATCGACAGTTTTGCCAGTTGTGCGACCGACTTCACGGAAACTGAGAGGTCTCCCCTTTCTCTGTTTCCTGGCTCTCACTTGCAAATGAGATTTCCAGCTGATGCTGTTAACCTGGAAGACAACCAAAGAGTAAGGAGTTCTCAGTTTATACCGTTCACAAGAGACAGAATGTTTTTTCCAACCGATGCCACCTTTGACTATAATCCAATCGACAGAGCTGTTATCAGTGACGGCAGAGGATCCCAAGCTGTTTTGCATGGTCATTTGCATTTAGACACTGCCATGGAAAGCCCCAAAAGTTCCCTGAAAGGTAGCAACCCATTAAAATCTAGATCCCTTAAAGTTAATTTTAAAGACAGTAGAGGCGGTGCTCCACAAACTCCACCGAGCACTGCAAGGCCACTGCCAGTAACGGCAGGAGCAGACTTCACACAGGCCACCCCTCAGCACATCAGCACCATTCTCCTAGAAGAAAATTCACCCCAAGGTGAACGACCTTTACTTGGTGCTGACGCATCAGCACTTTGTCAGGGACCTGTTAAAAAACCATCCCCTCTCTTTCCCAAACAAAAGATTTTCACTTTCCCTTCAAAAGAGAGGAGGAGCTTCACTGAAATAGACACTGGAGAAGAAGAGGAGTTTATGGAGTTACATGGTATAAAACATGAAAAGCAACAGGATATCAAGACAAATTGCTGTGGGGATAAACACAGTGATGGCAACCATTTAACAGAGGAGCCACAGGTCAGCTCTTCACCCAAAAGCATGAGCCACAACTGTACCCAAGACATTTACCATGCTGTGGGTGAGGTACAGAAAGACAGTAACCAAGAAGGTCACAAAATGGAAAACCATTTATTTGCCCCAGAAATTCATTCAAGTCCAGGAGAAACTGCTTACTGTCCCACACGCGAAACTAGCATGTGACTAGTTACGAAAGCAATAAAAATACCTTTTCTTAAAACACAGTTAGTAATGCCTATGAACTAAAACATGGAAAGCCTCAAAAAAAAGTGCATAAAATGTTATTTTTGCATGGCATGAAGAGTTGTTTAGACGAAATACTGTTTAATTTAAAAAAAAAAAAAAGACTGCTTTTTGTAACAAACTGAAAAAAAGGGGAAAAAAAAGACCTAAGAACAGTGAATAAAATAAAGAGAGCTCTGTTAGGAGCCAGTGTTCTGCAACATCTGACATTTTTGATCCTTTCACTTATGATTGTAGACAGATTTTGAACTCTTTTAACATTTTTGTTTTCTTGGTTACAAAGAATTTTAGAATTTGCACATGAAAGGATGAAATGTCAATGCATGCATTCATAAAGATGTGAAACAAGGTGCTTTGAGCTTGCAAAATGCATATATTTGTAAATAGTTCGGGGCTGGGGGGAAAGCTACTGTTAACAAGGATTTATGGAAAAAGCATTTCCTGGGACACAGGTACTTCCTTCACAGCGTGCTGCCTGGAGGTTTTGTATAGACTTATGTTGCAAAATTGCAACTTCTACTTAAAGCATCTCACGTATCTTGCTTTCTGTTACAAAGCTCATGAGTATATCTGTTAATTAAGGACTACAGTATTTTAGTTTATCTGTGCTGTAAATCATGATTTTTTTTATTTGCATAACTTCAGTTATTGCATTTGTCAGTTTAATTAATGATCCTGTGAGGAAAAGCAAAGATTTAATGACCAGAACTTGAAGCATTTGATATTTTTATACAAAACTGCCAACATTTCGTAACTAAGAAAAAGAAATGCTCCATTTTAAAATAAAAAAAAAACATAGAGTTATTCCTGTGGCAATAAATAGTGCCAAATGGCTATATAGACATATCCAACAGTTCTCAATCTCTTAGAATATTTCTTTTAACTTGGTATTAAAAAAAATATTACCCACATTCTTTTATTCCTTTG
>NW_008824238.1:5867980-5886496 GCF_000699105.1 Pygoscelis adeliae | reverse complement strand
CTTTTCTTTACATGCAGTGCCCATACTTCAATAATGGCAATGTTGTTGAAGACGCTATGGTGTAAGGACGTAAGAGACAAGCGTTGTAGGGGGAAGTAGTACCTTTTATTATCACAAATCATATAGCTGGAAAAAACAGGTTTCAAGCACATGTGAGTTGCCCCAGGTCTTCCATGCCCCAAAGCTCGTCTGTGTTTTTCAGTTCAATCATTTGGACTCACAGAAGGTGATCACCTGACTCACCAACTTTGCCTCAACCCATACGCCCACGGCTGTTCCAAAAGCAGAGTATAGGCTTTCCCCCACACTTAAATAAAGGGAAATGTCAATCCTGCCAAAGCACCTTTGGTTTCTCTGATATTCTCCAGCTTTGTAAAAGAAAGATGCTGAACCAAAGCCTGCATTACAAAGCACCCATCTAACCACTGTCTGAAAAAAAGCTATTAATTTTTTATCCACCACCAATAGCTTCCTATGCTATAATATAAAAAAGCCTATAGATAGCTTTAATTCCCTAAATCATAAAAAGTTTATTCAATTCATTAATCCTAATCACAAGCAAAGGTATGCCGCTACACAGGCATGTCCTACAAAATGTTTGTTTGTTTGTTTGTTTTTTAGGAAAACAGAATACAGGTATTTTTTTGCGGTCCTCTAATTTTCTGCTGAAATTGGATACTCCCTTGCAACAGTTTTGTAAGAGCAGCAGTCCAGCCTCGCAGCTAATAGCCAGAGTCCAGCAGTTAAAAGTCTGAGGAGGTGTTTAGAAATTCGAGCATCAGTTCCCCGCTGCTCCACAGGCTTGTTGCCGGAGATGGGGCCTCTCGCCTCCCCGTGCACAGAAGGGAGCGCAGGCTTCCTCCCGGTCAGCACTGTAACAGCAAGCTTTGCAAAGACACTGAGACAGCAAGAATGGAAGCCTTAAAAGCACTTTAGGCCAACCAACATGTGGTTTGTAACAGCAGGCTTCTACTTCCCGTAGTGGACCTAGGTTAATTTTTACTTGTATGTCATTTTCTGTCACTTAAATGAGTAAAAGTCAGGCACCTAATGCATTTAATGTAAAAGAGCAAGCCTTTTCGTTGCAACATTGCCTTCAGCTTGAAACGGTTGGGCTGATGCCACAGACCTCACTCAAGCCTGGCCCATGGAAAACAGGCAAGTTTGAAAAGCCCCAAAATATGGATTCTGGTGGCTGAGCCAAACAATGAGCAGAGCACAATCCTTCGGTTTAAAAAAAAAAAAATTCAGTATTTCCATAAGTTTTCTGATTTCCATAACAAGATGATGTTGAAGTCTCTTCAGTCATTTGAAAAACTGGGAATATAATGTTGTTTTTTCCAAACAATGTCTGGTCATTAATTCTCAAAATAAAAATGATTTTTTTTGTCCTTAGTTGCAGTTCATTGCAACTTGTTGTTGCATTCAGTTTTACCTATTTATATGGCATTCTGCTTAACATTTTTCAATCATGCTGTATCTCACTGTTCCAAAACCTAGCTCTTGAGTATTTTATAGTCATTAATCTTCTATATTTATTTTTATTTTTTTCTTCCTAGATATTTTCAGTGACTAAAACTAAATGCCAGTCAATTTTTATATGCCTAAAGTGTTGGTCTGTATTTTCTATGTGCAGTTTTATGAAATCACATGGGCCTGTTCGATCTGCCTTTACATCCTAGTGAACTAACGAAGACCAAATTAAGTCCAAATGGGATCTGATCCCATGCTCTGGATCCACAGAAAAATCCCATTCAAGATAATTACGTTGTTCTGGCAAGACTGAGGTCTGTGTTGCGTTCCTACCGTGTGCTTTTTCTCCCAGGTGACCCTTACGCTTTGGAAAAGCCCCCTCAGATCTGTGCCACTTGGTGGAAAGGGAGGAGTCCAGCCATAGGGAACGTGTTGCAGGAGCAGAGATTTGATTCCTTAAGCTCTCCTGAGCTAAACTTTGTGCAAACCTGATTCTGCCCTATTAAAGTCACTAATTCAGTAGTGGTGAAATCAAAGCCTCAATCCTCGTGCAGATGAATTTCCCCTGAAACCAATGGGAGTCTGACGGAAAAAGGGACTGACTGAAATATAAATGAGGACAGCAAGAGTCTCTCTCTCTTGATTAAGATCAACAGGATCTTTAACGATATAAATCAGATAGAGAAGACCAGGCCCTTATTGACTGCCATATTTTGTTTTCAGAGAAGCACATTTATTTTGAAATTGTACAAGCAAAGGAAATGCAATTCTTTTTATTAAGAGATGTTGTATTTTTTTGAAATCTTGGAAGGAAAAGGATCGAGCTTTAGAAGTGCTTTTGGTATAATTTCATTATATACTTTTGACTATGCTGAATATTATTTCCAGAAGCACGGGTTTAGACATTTGGTTTTTCCAGTCTTGACTGTGTACACGGGATCCACTCCTGAATACCTAGCTCATGTATAATTCCTGATCAAAACATTTACCTGAGCAGTTGCAGGACTGGACCCAGCTTTCATTCCAGTACAGCACGTGTCAGAAGTGCAGTCCGGGATCACTTCATTCATCGTGAATTGCTATGTAGCAAATTATGCAAAATTACCTGAGTATATTTTTCTGTTTTTCTAAAACTTTGAAGCCATTTCAGACTTATTAGCCATTCACCACAGTAAGGGGAGGGTTGGTTTTGAGTTCTGGAGTCAGTCTCCAACAGTTGTGGAATTTCAAAACAACTTGAGTCTTAAGATGAAGTTACTCCCCTGTGCACCTGAAAGGGGTCTGACTCTTCGTTATCACTGGAAAATGAAGATTGTTCAGGGAGACAGCTTTGCAATCAATCTATTTTTTATATTTTATACTAACTGCAGAATCCTGAATCAAAGTTTTAATTCCTTTTCAATGGTGAAACCAAATGTACACATTTAAAAGATGTTCACAGAGTAATCAGAACAGTTTTTGAGTAAATAATAGTCACATTAATACAAATCTAGGGTGGGGGGAATAATATATCGCACAAACTGCAAAGGAAGTTCATACAGGAAAGCTGTTTACAGGGGAAGCATATAACGTAAAGAATGTAACATGGTGTAGGAAGTTATTGCACTACAGAATTTCTATAAAATACACTTTTTTAAATAAAAACACAAAAGGCCTTTTAATGCTTCATTGTATAGGACGTAGGAGCCTCTGTGCTAATGCAGCAATCAAATGCACTGTGTCCTCACTTCAAAATTGGTCTCAAAATTCAAACATTAGTGACGTTAGAGAGGTGATATCTGATGTAACAGTAGAGCAACTGACTTGAAGAGCTTTTTAGCACAATATTATGTAACCAAAAGTGTGTACAGAAAATTGTATTTTTGCCTGTAACATACATAAATCAAAATAACAATTGGCTTCTTGAGTCTTTTCCTAACAGGTAACACTGGGCAACATATTTTCATTCCTTGAAAAACAACTAGTTCTTTTAAAAGTAGGTCTCTTCCCCAACACGTAGACTGAGCTTCTGTTTCCTTAGGTCTACTTGAAACAAGGTTTACCTTCAAATTATTTAATTAACTCCTTCAACCTCATCTCTAAACTGCAGTCCAGTACAAAAGCCAGTTGTCTTTTTCAAGCCCTATTGCAAATACAGTCAGCCTGGTAAAAATGTCCAGGGCCTACCTGACTGGTTTTTTTAATTCATATAATTTTTGACTCATTCGGATAGAGAATAAAGTTTAACATTTTGATCATGCAAAAAATATTTTAAAAGCAAAAAAAAAAGCAAGAAACATGTTTTTTTTAAAGTAGCCAGCACAGATCAAGCAAGAAATGCAAATACAGCAAAGGGGGAAGAAAGGCAGAAAACTGTAAGTAAACAAGGCATGTTTTAATATACTATATAAACAAGAGATACAATAAAACATATATAAAATAGTCCTTGTTCACACTTAATGAGGTAAAAGTGACAGTAGCAAAAGATTTAATTCCAGTCCTACCCCATCTTAATTTTTATCCTAGAACCAACGGGTCTCTACTGAGGTTTTCAGTGATGTTATTACCCACGCGCCTGCTACATGAACATCTGTTCTGTAATCGTTTTTCAGGAGACTTTCCTGAAAAAGAAGATACTGTGTGTTCTTATCTTTGTTGATTTTTGGATCTCTTCCCGTTGCCCTCCAAACACCAACCTTCTCTTCTTCTTGGGAGCAGTTAGAAGACAACCCACCAACCGAGATGATAGATGTGTCTTGTTCATCAGGAAAGCATTTTGGTAGCCTGGTGCAAATGGCCAGATGGGATTTTATTGCATTTGAACCAAGGAGCAAGAACCGAGTGTCATTTCTCTCCATTGTTGTTGCAGCCATACCATCTCACAGCTTCACGTTTTCTAGTTTTAAAATGCTCCAACTCCTCCAGTGTCCCCCTCAACCTGCAAGTTGTTTCAGTGCATTTGTTCAGTACTTCTGCAAGAGCTTTTGTAAAAGCAGTTGACTGCTAAATGCTATTAAGAGAGCCATCAGTGTAAGTGTGAATATTTGTCTCTTGTCCAATGTTTTTATTACTTAGTGGTACTCAGTTTAAGCTCCAGCTGAAATGCTTTCATATTCTAAAACAGCTCAGGTGTTCTGGGAGCCGAATCCTTCGCAGCTACTCTGTCGGCCTCCTTAATGAAGAAAGGTTAGGTGACTGACAGGCAGAGACAAAATTGCTTGCACCGTGTGATGGTTTCTTGTTCAGTGGTCATACACCATGTGACATCTGCAGGTGGAGTAACATACTTGTCTTTGTATTTGTTCTGTTGCAAGTTTAAATAATATTTTTTTGAAATGTTGTGTTATGATATTTAAGAAGTATTACCCTTTAGTGCAATGGAGATTTCTTCCAAAACAGCAGTGATTCCTTATAGTCCTGTATTATTATTGATTGCTATTTAATTTTCTTTTATGACACCTAATACAGATCCAGATGGATCCCATTGTAGAACAAGGAAGTAGCACACAAATATTACTGCTTTTTTTCGTTAAAAGTAGCTAAAGAACATGCTATTAGCTAACATATAATTCAAAAAGGTAAGATTATCCTAATTATACCTATGAACCAAACAGAACGGTGACATGTTGTTACCTTAGACATTGACTGTAGTCCTGTGGTTAATGTAAACCCTGAATCTAAGAGCAGTCCAGGTAATTAATTTCATTAGAGTAATTTTTTACCTCAAATAAGTACTTAAATACATATTTAACATCAGCAGGAGTAACGTACACTTCTACATCTGGAAGTCTACGGCTATGTTTACACTGGCAACTTAGTGGAAGTCAGGAGAGCTCTCTTAACGTGAATCTCTCAGCTATCCCCGCTTCTCGTGCTTTGGTTCAATCACAGAGCAATCTTGGACCTTGCAAACTGGATTACTTTTAGATGAAGCTGAACCAGAATACTTGTTCCGTGAGGGCACCTCCCGTGCTGCAACCAGTACGAAGCACTCGGGCCTTGGTACCAGACTAGAGCTAGTCCACCACTAGTACTAGTGATACACATAGTGTAAATTGTCAGCACAAATTGTTTTCCTCAACAGATCTGCTTCTATTGTGTTGTACTACTTGCTAATGTAGACATAGACTATCTCTACCATGGTTATTACCTCCAGTCCATGTAGTCTTGGCTAAATCCCTTTTTGGGATTTTGCCATTGTCATCAGTGGTATTGTATAAAAAGAGCAATATATAGCCAAAGATGAAAATGTCCCCCATGTGTTCTCCAACTTAAGAATTCCTCCAGGTGGAATCATCTAAACAATAAATTCTTGATAACCCTTGGATAGTTGTGGTTACAGTCTTAAATACTGCATATTTCTATAGTCAATTTACTCTAAAGTTGGTGTTACATTTGATTAAGACAGTACAGACAACCCTACATCGTCTCTCACTCCAAAATCGTTAAATCAGTGGAATGATTAAACTGACTGCAAGTAGCCCTATTTCACTTAACAGTAACTCTTAGTTTATACTGGTATGAATAAAAGCAAATGGCTGTGCAAATGGCTAAGCAGTGATGGAGGATCAGAAGCCCAGCTTGAGCATTTTGTGCCGATCTACCATGTCTAGATATCTTTCCATTTGGATCATCGGTTGATATTTATTTAAATTGGGGGGCTAGTAGGGTTTTGATAGTGTGCTTAGTTGCTCCAATGTCTAGGACATATCTTGTAAAAGGTAATGCAAGAAACAAAAAGCCTATTCCTTATCTTACATTTTTAAAAATTGCAAGGTGCAGGACATATGTCTTATATTTTCGCTCTAAGTTTTGCTCAGATAGCATCTCTCAGTGGAGGTTCAGAATACAAAACATTTATGCCTGTTCTTGAAGTCCTTAAGCAGAAAGCCAATGGGAATTCTGCCTGTATAAAACTGAAGGATGGAGCAATATATTATAGCTTTAGGCAAAAGGAACAGTTTCTAACACATATTACAAAATGAAAAAAAAGAAAAAAACACTGTTGGGGACAATCATGGGTACTTCTGCTAGGATGCAGAGTTCTGGATTTATACCTCTAAACTTTCAAAGAGTTATGCAGAGTTTTACCTATGTAACTCTTTCAAAGGTCAAAGGAGCCATGCTGATAAGCTGAAACGTGGAGGGATTAGTGTACAAAAAAACCTGAGAGTTGAATACATAGCCTATTGCTTTAAGATCACTGTAAATATCAACTAAAACTATGTACTAATTCATGTTTATAAGTTATTACTGTGTTAGTTTCATAGATACGGTAGCATGACTATTATTAGTTTTATTGAGTTTAATGAACTTTACTTTGTATTCCTCTGTGAATGCTCTGAATGCTGCAAACAAAAAAAGCACAACAGTATTTTTTCAAGTTCTCTTGGCGCGATAGTAGTGTCTTCACTATTGTTCAATTTTACAGAATTAGCAACATTTCGTCATACAATGCTATATTAACAACATACCTTTCTTTAAAGAACTGTCACTAGGAGATAAAAGCATATGTGATAAGTCTTGTCTAATCTCATTCATCTGCCTTTACAAAATGCCCCAGACATTTTGTGGGATAATATGCTGCTTTTGCTTCATGCATTGTTTGTATTTGGGGGTGGGGCAGGGGAATAATAGGGCATTTTGCAATGGTAATTGCATCAAACATGCTTTTTTTCCATTATTATTGTATTAGAAACATTTTGCTTTAATTTCTTTTTGTAGATAATACTGTTTGACAATAGCTTTATTTTTTCAGCTAACCATCCGATTCCATTAGACTAATAACTTCTCACATTTAGTGGTATTCGTATCAATGTCTCCATATCAGCTGCATTTTCACTTCATAAAAAAGGAAATGTGATTATTATTTTTGTCATACTAGATTTTGCTGATCAACTAAATATTTCTGCACCAATCTACATATTAATATGCATGTTGTAGTCTGTACAATTGTTCAACATCAAAATATCTGTTTAATTTATGTCAAATGTCTGTAAAATAAATGCATTGTTCTCCATTTCAGTCTGATAGAATAAGCAGGATAGTAAATAAATGTGTAAATGAATCATCTGTGTCTCATTTCAGTTCTCTGCATGAAACCACTTTACATTGAACATTGCATATATACCAAAACAATAATCCATAGTGTCTTTAGATTTCATTACTTGACAATATTATACAGGAATTTCTGGCAGACAATGTGTACAGAAATAAATCATTTGGCTATGCAAATAAAGTCAGAATCCATTATTTAAAAAAAAAAAAAACTAAATACAGTGCTTCTAAGCCTTTTTTCCCCCTCTCTGTTCAGCATTACTGCTAATTACTACTCGCACTGTCATAGATGTAAGACCTCAAATGACTTTACAAGGGTGAGTAAACCTTATTGCCTGCAGGATGGAAAGCAGAAGCATGGAAAGATTTAGCAGCCTTTTTTTGGATAGTCAAGCCTAGGTACCTCAGCCTAATATTCAGAGGTGGTGGATAAACCAGTCTCTTGTTCAACTTACTAGTAAGCAACAACCTAGCTTGGACCCCAGCAGCTTTTTGCCTGATGTGCACCAATTTTTTTAAAGCCCAAAAACTGAAAGAAAATATAAGTGGCACTGGGAATTATTTTTTTCCTTCAAGATGAGTCATGGAAATAACTAATTTTTTTTTACAGGCAAAGTTTTGCTGCAAATGCAACTATAATAGAGCATCTCTAGCATTCAGAAAATAAGGAATAAGATTTATCTTCAAAATAGAAAGCTATTTTTTAATTTCTACATCTGAACTGTATTACAATGAAATAAAAATACAGGACAAAGTTCTGCTCTTTCGTGAGCATGCTGATTATAGTTATTACGAGAGAGCTTAGAGGCACGCTTTAGCTTCACAACCACATTGTGCTATACATACCTCAGGACACAGTTCATTGCACTACAGAACCTTCCCCTTTTCAGCTTTTAATCTAAGGGTTCCTTCTCTGAATGTGTAGTGCTGCACATAAATCTAAATTTGTTCCATCTTCCTGTTCTCCCTCAAACACATTCCCAACCTCCTCTTTCCTCAAAAACAAACCCCACACCTTTGTTATTGCTTCTCCCAGTCTCCTCTTCTTGGCATTGGTTTGAATAATTGCATTTGAAGGAAAGGATATTGAGTTTTGTATGTTATTCAATAACCAAGCAGTCTGCAGCCCACGCATCTAGCTGTGGTACCAGAAAGTACCTCCAAAACTGCAGTTCTAGGTGCACATTCCAGCTGCCCCATGGTTCCACCCTGCAGCAAGACCTGGGTCTTGTGTAAGTCCTCCGACCCTCCAAATTTTGACTGCAGGGAAAGGAAAGTAAGCCACACAGGAGAAAGAGTGGGAGCATTTTCGAATAATTGCTGAGTCTGGACAATCAAGGGACCAGGATACACCACCGTAGCTCAGACACAGCTAAAGATCTCTTCGATCATGCTGTGAGATTAGGAGATCTTTCTGTTCTAACTATTTCATCTTTTTCCATCTCCTCCTCTCCCTCTACTCTTTCTTGTGGAGCTCATTTCAAAAAAATATCTAGCACCCTAGCATTTCATCCCAACTCCATAGCAGCCTAAGAAAGGAACAGACTTGATGCTAGCAAGAAAACATACAGAAAATCTCCACTATTTCATTGGTGCAATCTGACCTGTGGCTGAACACAAATGCAGCTAGAAAGCAGGTAAACTATTTTATGCAAAGCTGCAAATGTCATATGTGGCAGGATTAGGTCCTAAAAAAAGAAATATTCTTGGCAGACCAGGAATAGAGCAGGTCATAGAGATCATACTGACAAAGTACTGAGATGCCAGTAGGTCAGCATAAAAGTACCCCTCTCTAATCTATTTAGAGGAAAACTTCAAGCATTTCTAACACAAATATTAGGAAAGAAAACAACCTAAGTAGTCAGGATATCATTATTATCATTATAAACCTTAATTTACTGTATAGGCTTAAATAATGTTTCTGCTGACACTCTCAATGCAAATTTTCATTTGAGTGTAGAAAAAATGAAATCAAAAGTTGAGTAAAATTTGTTCAGACCTTTTTTTGGTCTCTAGAAACCCATGTCCATTCTTCTATCTTAAAGAAAGACAGAAATCGGGGCGGGGGGGAGGGGGGGCAGTGGTGGCAGCGGGAATTAGACTCTATTGTCTTATGTAGTGGGTTGGGTGTTTTTTAAAGGTTTCAGAGTACCTCACAGACCACAGGCCTCAATTGCTTGCATAAGCAAATGGTGAAAGTCTCTACAAAAAAATTCATTACTTATCTGTGGCGACAGCAAGCCAGTTTCCAGGCCCTGGTCTTCTGAAAAGAGTTTGCACACTTAACTCTCTAAACTGTGGCTTTCTCCAACTGAAATACCAAGTTTTAATGGATATATTCAAGACCAGTTGTTAATAGAGCTGACTCATTTTTAGACTGTCAGCCAGTAAACATCCCCCCAGTAAAATAACTCAAATCACCTTTCAAACAGCACTTTTAGTACTTACAGGTTTTCATCCAAGCACTGAAATACCAGCAGACTTAATCTATGGGCACCGCAGAATCCACAACTGAAATTACCTTCATAAATAGGCATCCAATTTTCAAATCAGTTTCATGTAAGTAAGCAGCCACCTTTCAATATTTCAGCACTATTTTGTCCTCAGTCCTACACTGAAATGATACCAGAATTGCAAAATGTAAAGTTCCTTTCTCTTCACCAGTTTGTGATGAAAACACTAATCAAAATCGTAACTGCATCTTGCAACAAACACAGAGGTTTTGACTCATATTTTTGTTCTGTACTAGAACAAAAAATGGGAACTTTGACACTGTCACTGAAAGCCCACAGATCAGGCATCAAAGGCTATCCTCGATTAATGCCCTTCCTTCAAGGGCTTATCTGGCTGTTGGCTGGGGTTGGAAGGTCCTGAGCCTATTCTTTTGTCCTCATGGACTACCTAAAGGGACATGGCCCTCACTTGGGTCCTGTAACTAGGAATCTGCAGCGTAGTGCCTCAACCAGAGGCGAGCACAGCCCGACCTCCAGGACAGACCTGGCATTTTGACCTTTTCCAATGCTTGCTTTTAAAACCAGACTGAGTTCTACCCAATCCTCCCAAAGCCATCATCTATTGATAACCAACATTATACAAGAAGCCCTGACCGACCTGAAATCCAATCATAATGACTCAATATCTATGAAAACTATAGCTGCCTTATCCACATCACGACTTTTTATATTTTGTCATTGTGTGTTAATAAAATCCTACAACTGAACAAGGCACTATGAGCCAATGGAGACTGAGAACCTGCTTTAATGGAACTTTTGAGTACTCAAATGATTCAAAGTTGAACTCTACATTTACAAAATTCTTTCTTTTCAGCTTTTTGGGAAAATGTGCCGCACAAACAAGAAGGCTACATACTGCCCATGAAAATACAAAATAATTGCATTATTAGCTCACGGTAACTAATTTATCAGAGGACTTTCACTGTGTAGACACCCAAAGTTACTGATGCTTGATAGTGTGAAAAATAGACACTATTAATCAGATGATGAGAAAAAACAGTCTGCAGTTTTGTTAGCCAACAACATCAGAGGGCCCAGAGCAAACAAGAGTTTACTCAAAGCTGCTAACTTGGCTTAAAACTACAAACTGACTTTGTCTTAATGAGGATTTCATCTGGTATTAGTTGCTACAGGTGAACTAAGATGTAGTTAAATGTATATTTTCTTCTCCCTAATGAAGACACGACCACAAGGAGCAAGGCCAGAGAGACAAAAATACTTCTTAATCACCAGTGTGCCTTCAAATGCATTAATCTGTGTCTTAAAAAGCATTTAATCATGTTGAACTACTATAACTATAAAATACATCTTATTTGCAGAAAGGAAAGACAAACCAAACATGAACAGCGCCCAAAGGAATAAAATTTTAAATTGTAATAAAGAAACATGATTTGTTTTGTTATTTCTCATTCTTCATCCTCATGTTCTCTGCAGAGTATCATCCTTCCCACACTGGAAATCAGCACAGCGACAATTTATTGCGAGTCTCTACTAAATTACCATTCAGGTATTCCTACTGCAGAAGATTGAGGTTGAGTTGTTACCACTCCCTGTTATTAAAACTACTAATGAAACTATTGTTTTACTTCACAAAAGAAGTATCTATTTTTATGATTTGCTCTCTTATGTTACAGTTTTCAAACGGCAATTTGCAGTTATTCTTCATAATCTCTTCCCATGTCAATTTGTTTCTACTAGATGGCAAGGGATGAGCTGTCAACTGAAGTTATCAGTACAGTATCCATATCCATGCTATTGAAGTTAAAAAAACTTCTTAAGATACTATTACAACTTAGTGCATTCATTAAGGAAAAGGGTTCAAAGTAAACTTTACTCCGATTAGACTCTGGATAATTCACAGTGAAAAGAGCCATTATGAATGCCTCAACTGCAGGAAACGTTTCTAACTTTTAATTATTACCCACTCTCGCTTGCCTGGCCCCCCTTCTCATCAGGACCATATAAGCAAGCCCTGTTGAATCACTTCAAGCAAGTTCCGCAAGTATGTTTACCTTAGTAAGGACTGGAGAAAAGCTCTAATTTTTCTACGAAATATTTCAAAACTAAATCAAAAGTTATCCGAATTTCTTAGGAAGGACAAAATAAGATTCCCAGTAATCAAAAGAAATTATGTACATCCAAAAAAATCAATTCTATAGTGTTAAATAGTAAAAGAACAGAGTAGCTACTGTTTTTCATGTCTGAGCCCTCATTCTCACCCACAAAAATGAACAAAGAAAAAACAAATTTAAAGAGGCACCACTGCATAAATATACAGCTACCTCTGCTTTCTGTGAGAAAAATTTCACTTCAGTATTTCCCCACAGTTAACAATGAAAGTGGTTTTTGGATAATCAGCATGTCTTGTTCTCCTTGGAATTTCTAATCATGACTTCTGCGGAATTAAATCACAGGGACTGTCAGCAATGTATCCAGAGCTCTGAATGAATAAAATTGTAATTCCAGGAGTGCATTAATGTTGCGCATTAATTTGACATTCATTGTGATATGTCTGATCAGGGCAAAGTACTTTGTTATCGTGCATGTTCAGAGGTATTGCCTGTCACAATAGCTATTTAAAATAGAGTATTAGAAATCTGATGAAGTCTACCAACGTCCCACTTTCAAATTTTAAACAACAGTAAATGATTCCCCTTTCATTTGGAAGCTTGGGTTGATACAGCACCAGATTCAGTTTCACCCACTCAACTGAATCTCAAATTTTCTTGTTTTTTGGTATTAACTACAACTCATCTTGTCACTTTTACAGATATACAGGTAAGTATGTCTCTTTTTAATATTTTTACAATATTTAAAGTTGCTGCCAAATCCATTCTCTTTCTCCCAGCCTGCTAAACACATACGATGTTCAGCTAATCAGTAGAGCCAGAGAATTGTATTTCGAAGACCTTATTTTCACACTGGGAACAGTTTCAAAGCTGTCAGTTCTGGCACACTAAGCAAAATAAACAAACACATAAATAAATTCTTACTTCTAAACAAGCAAAGTTTCCAAGAGGTCTCTGACAATCATTTCATAGAAATAGTTACCTAAGCTGAAATTACGTTATCTCAGGGACAATGCCACAGAAAACGGTGCCAAATGTCAGTCATTACTCAGTATACCAGAGATATCAGTATCTGGCCAGTAACTCAGGGACTCATTCTGCATATCTTTATCAGGCAATCTTCATTTATGTAAAATGTAATCCATAAAGATCATTTAAATTCATTAAAGCATGTAAACACCATCGATTTGTTTAATTGATTTAAGTGCCTTGATCTTAGCCACAGAGAATTCCACACAACTTCATCAGGAGTTTGGCATATGGGCTGTAAGAGCATGTCCGTGGTTAAAACAAGAGACAACTAGTAAAGTCAAAACGTGAGAAAGTATTTGCTTCTGGCAGCAAGACGGGCCACGGTCAGTGCTATACAGCATGCCCAGTTGCTGTTCTTCTTGCTAAGGGGAGTCTCACGCACTGTGGTAAAACATTGGTTTGACACTCCGTGATGGGAATGTGCCAATGGACATGCCTGGTGATAACGTAGTCAGCTACATTGTCTTTAACTCTATTTGAGTCTCTAATATAGCTCTTCAGCTGGGGCAGAATAAAATACCTATCAATTCCTTTTCTGTGTGTGAATTAATCTCAGCAAAGGGGAGGAGACTCTGCTGAGTTCATTATATTGACTACTATAATATGTCTCTAAAACTGCATTACATTAACTGAGAATAATGCAACCTTTATTCTTTCATACATATATTAGCTTAATGAGCAATTAAAATGTCTAGTCTTTAAAGCATACAATAAGGAGATCTATAGTTTAAGCTTCAGAAATCATCCAAATAGCTTACAAGTGCTAATAGCACTCTCAACAGGAAAAATCTACCCTTTCATTTATTTTTAAATTCCCCCTTTCATTCTGTTCCATAAAATGCATTTATTTACAAAGAAAGCAGGAGAAATCTGTAATACTGAATCAGGTAATCTAAGTTAG
Source organism: Pygoscelis adeliae (assembly GCF_000699105.1). Lineage (NCBI taxonomy): Eukaryota > Metazoa > Chordata > Aves > Sphenisciformes > Spheniscidae > Pygoscelis > Pygoscelis adeliae. Next base: position 5,872,472 of record NW_008824238.1, on the reverse strand, counting down.
GAAAGGCAAAACGGGAACACGTATGTTGGATAATACCCTGCTCTGATCAGGTCCCAGGAAATTCCATTCATTTTCTCTTACACTTTCTCTAGTTAACTAATCAGAAACTTCTTCCTTTCCCACTGATCAGATTCCATAAGGAATCTGTCCCCTTGGAAGCAACAGTATCCATCCACAAAAGGGCCATGTGCTTTTGCAGTGACCTCCAGACCTCCCAAACAGGCTCTCATACAGAAACGTTGGCTTTAGACCTCACCATGGGAATTCCCCAGCGCTCACGTGGCCTGTGACTGTAGACATGGGAGTCATTGGTTCAGCCTTGCCACTTCTGCCTGCGAAGCCCAAACCATTTGAAGCCACAGCAGGTGCACGCCCAGAGGATCAAGGAAAGACAGAACACAGCTGCAGAGCTGTAATTATTTTCTGTTCCAGATCAACCTCACCCACTGTATTTTTCTCCTCTCAGAAATTTACTGCATCTAATTGCTTCTGTGTGACTGGCTCAGGAACAACACCCATTCGATCTGTGAAACGTCTATATGGTATTATCCTTGCATAATCTTGGCATACTGATAAATAAAATCCCTCACCGAATGGAAAGTTATTGTCAGTAATTTCTAGACAGATGTGATTTTCCAAGATCTGTTATTTTTGACAGTATTCTACCAGAAGTCTGGTCTGATCCTTTATTTCTACATTTGATGACTAACTTCAGTAATATTCTTTTAACAGAACTTTCGAGGCTCTGTTACTTTGATTTTTCCACCATTCTATATTGCATAACTATTACCATTGAACTAATTTAATAATGTATATTACACTAGAGCAGCATTTTGGCTGATTAAATGTGTATCCAGAGTATTAAACCATCTTTCACCTTTGTTCCAAAGTAATTGCATATAATACTATATAACCAGTATTATAACTAAATGTACGTTTCATGGTTGTGAGGATTTTAATACATCTCATTCTGAAGTCTACTGGTTCAATGGGTCTCATGGCTCAGCACTGCTAGCAAGATTAAAAAAAGAACCTATGCTGTAACACTCAGGAGAAATTAGTGTTTGTAAGCCAAGAAGCAGCTTTGTCATGCAACAAAAGACTAGTACAACATGCCTGAAAAAGCTCAGCAGCTTTGAAAGTGTGCCTTTTAGGCAGAAAAGACAGCTAAAGGGATAAACTGAACACCACAAAAACTTCTGTAAGGGACCTTGGAGTTTTCAGTGCACGACTTTTTTTTCCACCTCACTAGCTTCTCTGATAAATATTTTTTAATAGGATTCTTGATTCTGGTTGAGGCAAGATGAAAATAATAGAAGACCAGTTCACGCAGAGATCTAAAATGAAGGCCTTCAGAACAAGAAAACCGCCGCATTTTCTATTATTTGTGGAAAAAACAATGGAGAATGTTTTGGGGGGACTGTAAAACTGCTGAAGTGCTAGAAAATATTCCAAAACACTACATTTAGAGTAACAGTCCAAAATACTGATTAGTGAGGCAAATAGTAGTAAGAAATGCCACTGGATCTGAGCATATTTTCCAAGAAATAAAAAAAAATACTTAATCTAACACTGTTGCAGTTTATAAACTTTGACCAACCTGTCAGGTCAGCTCAAGAACCTCTGCATTCCGGCAGGGAATTCTGTCAGGCCCATTTAAAATAAAGTTCAGGCTACCCATGTCCTATACTCATATCCTTCCTTTCCCCGTATTTGTTTCCTTATAAAATCCAGAAAATAATTGTAAAAAATGCATTTATGCAATGTTAATAGTTAATGCTCAGTTTATAAACATGCAAAAGATGTGTATTCTCAGTAGGCACGTGCTCACAGAGCACCTGTATGCACCACATCTATACATATATACATACACACACACACACACACACACACACACATATATATACACAGCTGGCCACACAGATCAGAGAGACACTCAGAAAACTTACAGAAACTCTGATGACAGTACCAACAGCCTCATCCTGCTCCCTCCTCTGGCTGAGCAGGATGGAGGTCCACTGCGCTCAGACACACACAGAGCCCTTGCCCAGGAAAGAGTCAGAAATTAATTTAGTAAGAAGATAGGACAGACTGCACTGATCAGGTGCAGCCAAGCGTACCAACCAGCCAATTATTTTCATGCAACCTTTTTATCCCCTTGCCCCTCTATTTGCCCTTGTCCCTCCTCTGTATCACCTAATCCCTCCCTTTTCCCGCCTTTTGTTTCTCCCCTAAGAAGTCCTATAATAAGTCCTGTGCAATCTGAAAATCTCTCCCCCTGCATCCCATCGTGTGTCCCGCTCCTTGGCAGCACTTGAAAGGTGATCCAGAGAGCTGCTCCTGATGACTCACGGTGATGGGTTTCACGCCTGGACACAGGGTGGGGGCTGAGACTCTCCTGAGGCAGCCCTGGGAAGGGCCCAGACACGGTGTTCGTTCCTGGGAGTCTGCAGTTTGGGTTCCTGCCTGCCGCTGTGTCCTGTACTCCTCTGGGCTTGTGGGGATGGGCCTGTGATGGGCCTGGGAGTATCCAGGGCAGAGGATTATTTGGGCTCTCCCTCCCCCATCACTGTCTCTGGGTGCTCCTTTATGGGTGTGCAGACAAGCTGTTACACGTACCTTAACACAGAGTAACATGAAACAACAGAAGGGCACAGGCTGCAGGAAGGAGTTTGAAAATTACATTATATTTGTACTTTCCTAGCTGAAAAGTTAATTGCATTAGAAGCATCTTCATACATTGTTTTCAGATTGAAGAGAGAACCTAGTTTTTAAAACACTGTCCTCTGATGCTGCCCACAACGCAGGCAGAAATGTTGTAGTACTGTTGTAAGGTGCACAGATATTTTGGACTTTCCAGGTCTTAGAGTTGGAGATAATCTAAATACAAAAATCCACCCATAAAGAAAGATGACAACTAAAGGAAAATCAGACGACACTCAAGTGTTCGTCACAGAATGTAGTATAGAGATACTGCACTGGCTGGGGGGTATTTGCTGAGGCTGAACAGGTCATAGCGACTACCGTGGCTTCCCAAAGTACATTTTCAAGAAACTATCTTCTTTCCATTTGAACCACTGCAGTCAGAATCCTCTGAAGGTCCTCTGAAGAGGACCAGAACAGGACTGCTGCCAAAAAGCCAACAGTTGGCAGGTTTGCTCCTGCTGTTGTTTGATCGTGGTAATTCTGAGCTTTGATATACCTTCCCGCCACAGTTTCTACTACAAAACCCCCCAAATGCACACTCAATTAAAGATTAATGCATAATGATCTCATTTTTTATGTCTAACTGGTTCATGTCAAACAGTTCGAGAATTTTGATTCCCGAGATTATCAGCAGCCTGATAAAGCTTGTCACAGTTTCGGGCTTGCCATTATCCTGAAGTACTATCAAGCAATATGGCAAGTAACAGCAAATTTGCCCAGTCTAAAGAATTCACGTCCTTGAAGTTGTCGTTGTAGGAACACGTGCAAACACGCATCTGAAAGCTTACTACAACATGAGCTTACAACTATTGCCAAACATTAAGGCTCTTTCAAACTGCAAATTTAAATCTTATATTCTATTAATAAAGACGTCCAAATAGATTTTTTTTTTAAGTTAAATTATGTATTTTCTTCTCTGTTTGACCTCAATTTATTTATGACACAGCAAGACTGCTGCAGGTGCATTTGATGTGACCGCAGGAGTCAAAGGCAGCAAAAGGCCTACCAGTTCATTCATTCTGCGCTCTGATATCACACTGTTCATCCCAGGAGTAAAGTAAAGCTCAAATTAAAGCCTTTCACCAGATCTACCAAAAGACTGTTCCACCCTCCACCAAGTCTCAGACAGGAAAACTGCTCTGCCCTTCAGCATTCACCTTAAATTCACCTCTTCGTAGACTGCCTTCTTCCTCCTCAGGTTTTACACTTTAACATAGACAAAGGATTGCTTTCTCAGATGGATGCGCGCCACACTCCAACTAATTCAGTCCCTCTTCGCATTCCATCCCGGGCTTGGCTGCCATGTTGAGGCTTCCACTTCTCAGTCTCCAGGCTCTGCAACACTGGCACGGCCTCCCTCCTTCCTCCAGCAGCCTTCTCTCTCCAGAACCCACATGAAGACATGCTTACGTGAAGCCCTGTGCCTCACACGTGCACAGGGCACCCGAGTTTTGCCTTTCAGTCTCCCAGGAACCACGGGGGGTGGCAGCTCTCACGGCCACCTGCTCCAAGCAGGGCCCTCCTTTAACTTTTCAGCCTCTGGCACAAGACACCTGTATTCGCATCGCTACACCAAAGCTCCTCAGGATGCAGCAACAGCAGAGGAAAGCTCTCAAATCACCGGTGGTCAGCCAGGGCACGGCCCGGACCTTCCGGAAGGTTCCGGAACAGGAACGTTCGGGAAGGCTGCCGTGAGCTGCCTACACCGCGTGGGCCGCGTCACGTCGTTTACTCAGTTCGAGGTGAGGGGGATGCCCTGCGGAGGGGCTCCTACAGGCCGACGAGG
>NW_008824238.1:5834486-5867334 GCF_000699105.1 Pygoscelis adeliae | reverse complement strand
CGGCAGCGGCCGTCGGGGTTCTGGGGGTGCGGGCGCTTGTGGCCCTCCAGCAGCTGCGGCTGCTCTGAAGGCAGCGTGTCCCTGCGGAGTGTGAGGGGCAGCTTTCTTTAGCACGCTAAAGAGTGATTAGCATATTAGAAGTGCTGCTGCACTTATTGTTCCGTGTAAGCACGTCTTATACGTGCACTTAGCCTTCTAATGATCGTGGTCACTAGTGTTGAGGAGGTTTTCAGGGCTTTTGAGGACTCCAGAAGATTCCTAGGATGATACAGGGTAGTCTGTTGAGGTGATTTAACAGTATCAGCAACGTTTGCACGTGGTGGAAATAAAGCACTGCAAGCTGATTTTTTTTTTTTTTTAATTAATCCACGGGTGTTTGAGTTTGGCATGCAATGGCAGCTCTGCTGGATTATTATAAGATAATCACAGGTTTGGGGAATTTTGCTGGTTTAGTTAAATGAGATCAGGGAGGGAAGCAAACTGAACTGTTAAAATAAAACAGCGGTTACTGAGGGGTTGAGGTGAGGCCTTCTAGGTGATTAGGTGAATACCAACACTGGTGTTAATCTGTCATCTTGAGTCTATGAAGCTTGGATGTATAATATGGTTGCCTATATGCCACCAGCACTTACTGAAGCTGAGGCCTCAGGTGCCGAGAGTTCAAGGCTACCGAAAACTTGAAGAGGATTTAGTGAAGAGATGCAAATGTGATAAAAACAAGAGTAGAATTACTTAAATACAGTGAGTTTCTTGAGTTTATATTCAGGGTTATGGTTGAAGGCTAGAAGTATTTCAAGGAACTATAGTCTGGCAGGCAAACATGGAATGAAGTCTGGTGACTGGATTTTGAATGGAAGAACATGTATTTAAAATGAGAGATACTTAGAGTAGTTAACAGCTGGAAGCAAATGTCTAGGTCTCAGATAAATTTGATGGATTTACGATGGTTTTTCTGTTAGAAATAATTTTCCTGAAGACACCAGGTTAGAGCTTTTGGGGATTTTTTTTGTGTGTGTGTTCTTGACTCAAGTAAATGTGATAGTATGACTTGCTTAAACTTTTGCAAAGAGTGGACTACAATGGCAATGCAGAATGATTAGTAAGGAGACTGATGTGAGAAATTGTAAGAGGTAAGAAATCTAAAGATAACATAATGAAGTACATTGAATGGGGGGCTGCTAGATTAAATTATTAACGGTGCTTCTCTGTGTTTGGCCTTGGGACTGTGGCTCAGTGGGAGAATCATACTGAAATTTCATGAAGATGTAGGTGGGAAGCAGAGACACTGTCAACACGGAAGCAGATTGGAATATCTCCTGAGAAGAACAGGAAGAAACAATTAATTAAATTGTACAGAATGCAAGGTCACATGGAGCTGGGAACTAAGCAAATTTGGAATTCCTGCTCTGTTCAGCAACAGAGGAAACAGTTGGGCATATTGGTGCTATAAGATTATGAAGTAAGAAGTGTAGAATTCTATGGAAAAAGCTAAGCACAGTCATAAGTTTGCATTAGAAAAGTGGGTATGTTTTTTTCATAGAAATACAGAACTATTACTCTTGTATATGTCAAAGTGAGTCCCTACTGAAATAATGATAGCTGGCTGTCAGCAAGAAGGTCAATTCAAACTGAAGCAAGTGCAGAAAGGTAGGAAGGCTAAGGGACCAAGACAAGCTATTTTATTAGGAGATAAATAATATTTCTGTTTAGCTCAGTACAGTGCCAAGTAGAAATAGCTAGGTTACCTGGGATTAAGGATTTAAAGACGGCATGGCAAGGTTACATGCCTTGCCTACCTTATCCTGCCTTGATGGTATATTATGGTCTATATACCTGAACTAGCTTGTGTAGGTGTCTACGTGGCAAGGAACTGGATTTCTAGAATTTATAATGAAAGGCTAAGATGAGAAATACATATGAGTGGCCATAGGGAGGAAAGGAATCTATGACTGAGGGCACTATTAACAAATGAATCAACAGAGAAACTGCCTTGAGGGTGGGGAGGGAGAACAGTCTAGAAAAGATTACTAAGGCTGTCTCTTTCTGTTTGTCTGCATTACTTGTGAGTAATTGCTGCTAAGGACCTGGTGTCCACACAGTAAACATCTCAAGGTTTCTTTTGAACAGCTCTAAAGAATTCAATCTGTGTACTCAAGACTGCTCCATTGTACAAACCAAGCACAGGAAGTTTGCTTTAAAAATGCACCCCTGCTCTGAATTAAAGCACTAATGTAGGTGCACCTTAAAAGAACAGAGAAAGCTGAAAGATCTCAAGCTATTTGCCAAGATGACCTTTTTTGTTCTGTGGAATCGTTCAGCTACAGTATTCTGCCTACTTCCAAAATTTCCAAGCTCTGGCTCCATCTTCAGGGCATGGTGATGGTGCTTATCTCTATCACTGAACTGAAATTCTTTCTGAATTTGAACTCCTTTGGAAATTTAAGTCTGTTGTCTGCTATGGAAGATGCATGAATTTACGATTATAACGACTGGCACTTTACTGCTGTTCTAAGCAATGTGGTTTTTTTTTACTTCCTATTTTTGCTATAGCAATTAAAAGCTCTTGTATCACCTGTCCTCACTGAAGCAGTTGTAAATACATTCTTCCCAAGCCCAAATGACAATGTCCTGCTTGATGTTAGCTTAGGTAATTATTCAGGGCTATTTAATTACTTTGTAATTTCATGCTTATCCATTGTTCATGGGAGACGATCATACACTAATAAGTAGGCTGAGTACTTAAAGTAAAACAATATGTTATGTGCTCTAGTTGTATCATGGCAAAACTTGGGGATCCCATGCTCCAGAATCCTGGCTCTTGCTAAGCTGACACCAAAATGTGTACATAAACACTTCCTGAACTAGGGTGTTCCATCTGCAGCTTAGACAAGTCACTTGACACATTCTTCACTTTTCATTTTGAATGTTTCTGTATTATGCTGTGAAGACTAATTACTACATCCAGCACATTAAAATATGAAGTTCACAGTAACCAGCATGATGGAAATAATTTTATGATGGCTCCCATTCTAAACTATATAATAATCCTTGTGACCTTCCAACCTTGCGAGGAGGATTTCCCTTGTAGATTTACATTTCTGACTAAGCTCTTCTTATAGCTCTTACTGCTTTTGGTCTGTTGGTTGCTATAGCAACATCTAAGTGTTACCAGTCCGCATGTGGCTCATGTTTTGTGGGCATTCCACAGATAAGTCCTCTGGAGCAGACAGTTATCTTTTGTAGTAAGCTACTGAGCAAAACAAAACTTTATTTATGTAACATACTGTGGTCTTCTAATTTGATGAATATAAGCCTGTGATGCATCTTACCACTTCTAGGTTACTGTTATGAACTGCAAGAGGGATAGGTTTTTCTGGTCAAATTTTTAAGTATTATTTAAGTTCTTTTAACATGGAAGAATATTAACTAAATGTGTTTCATCAGTTTCCTAATGAATTAGAAATTTATTTGATTATTACAGTCTGATAATACAGTGTTTAGTATATTTTTAGCCACACTGTGGCAGTGCTGGAGCAAGACTGACTTAACTTTTCTTTTCCAGCTCTTATTAATGGCCTCTCCAGAATACCTACACATCAGAAAAAAATGGTGTATCTCTGTCAGCTTTTGATAAGAATTGCAAAAGGAAAAAACCTTGGTAAATACTCTGATTCCTTTTTTTTACTTGTTTAAATAGATTTGTGTGAACTTGCACAGAGGTGTATTAGGTATGCTTTCACATAGCCTTTACTGTACATATATAAATAAAATGACTGAATTGTACATTTTGGACTGTCTATATTCCACATGTGATTGAGCTGTATGCAGGACCAGTGTTATTTTGCGCTGACTGATTTAGCTGCTTTGAGTTTGAATGGCTATAAGGTTCTTAAATTATAGGTCTTCTTCTGTCAGAGTAGCATCAACAAAAGAAATATACTGGAAAAGATTTACTAGTTCATAGTGACCAATATTTGTGAGTTTAAAGCACAGAATGTGCATTTCTTTCTGCACATGTAACTCTAGAGGTTAAAGTAGGACAGACAGTAGGAATAAGAATATGGATGAAAAGGATGACTGCCCTTGTTTCTTACAGAAGGCTGTAAGACTTTCAGCTGGCAGCAGGTCCTTGGGACTCTTATTCACTACCATGTCTCCTGTTTGGCACTATTCACAACTTACTGCTTTAGCCAAGCTGATTTTGCTTCCACACTCAAGTTTCTGGAAGACTTAACTTTTTTGCTGCAAGTTTTTACTGCTTGATAAAACTCATTGGAATTTAAGGACTTCAGAAGCAGTCTTGTCAGCATGAGCATGGAAGAAAAAAGTGTATTCTAGCCTAGCAGTGCCACAAAGGATTGTTTTTATAAAATGAAATTTCTTATGTTGCTTGTCAGGTAATAACACTCTTCTTGATTTAGTTCAACCTGAGAATCAAATTCTAATATTTAAAGTAGTTTATCATATACCAAGTATGAGACTCTTCTGATAATGCTTTAAACCTATACTATTGTATATAACACTTGGGGAATATGACTTCAATGTGTGTTTTTATCTATCAGTGTAGAAAATGGCCTGTGTGGTGAGGAAGACTGCACGTGCTTAGTAGGTATTGCATCAGGTGTAATTGCACAATGTGCAAGGAAAGCTAATATATTTTATGGTAGCTTTCCTAATTCTCTTCTAATTATTAAAATATTTAATCTTTACTGAGCCTTAAAACAGAGTAGGCTGTTTCAGATGCCAGCTCTTTAAGAGTTAAACTCTTTGTTTTTACGATATTAAAATAAACTTAATATGAAGTGTCATATTACTCGATTGAAACAATAATTTGAGAAACACGGAAGTGGTTTTTTATGTGTATATATACATATAATACTGTTTAAATTTTCAGTGTTTGTCTTTTACTGTAGTGGGTGTCACATATTTTTTATTTTTTCAGTATTGCTTAAGTTGTTTACCTTCTGTCTGAAAAATACTTACTGTAAGGAATAAGTTATTGAGAGAGATTCTGCTATGATGTCATATAAAATGAAGGAATAAATGAGGCTGTAGTTCAGTGAACATCTTGAGTTAAGCTGGCAGTGCCATGGGGAAAAAAGCAGACTTGTGCACCTGCCAGCTCCTACTGCATCTGTTACATTGGCACACTCACTTGTGCAGATGTGCAATGACCAGACTGGGAGACTGTTTCTGGAGTGTTGAAGGGATGGCTGTTTGGCTGGGCTAGACTTCTGCCAGAACTGGTCACTGATCCTGCTTGCTGGGAGTTTGCACAAACCTTGGTGTTGGCACAGTGGTACAATGACATGGGAGGTTGCTTCTGCTTTTTCAGTGACACTCCTGTGTTAAGCTGTCTGAATCTCCCTCGCGGTTTAACCCTTTCAAATAGAACAAAAAGTTGAGACATGGAAATATAGAGATAGACTCAGGAAAAAAAGCTTAGGATAGTGGTTATATTACAGAATTAACAGTATCAATACCAGATGTTTTGATATCTGATGCCAAGCTTAATGTAAGAGTATTATTAATACCAGCCCAAACACATGATGCTAAACTTAGCACTATTGCAAGTGACACTTTAAGTGATCAATAATTAGACACATAATCTCCCTTAAAAATGCAAAAGTAATGTTATTAGCAAGGGTAGGAAGAACCAGTCTCTGAAAAGAAGGCATTTACTTCAGCTCTCTTAAACATACCTGAAGAGAGAGACTGAAAATTATTTGAGGAAAAAGGAATTCAAATTATGTATATACATTATTGTGTATAAATAATGTAATATATTTAGCTTTATCCTTAAGTTTTTCAATTTTAAAAATCCTCCCCCCCTCACCCCAAGAATGCCATTTTGAAAATGATCAAAGAATTTCACCTTTGGAATCTGCTCTGTCTTTCTGGACTTTACTTGAAAGGGAAGAAATTAAACTGGAAAAGCTTCATGAAGATATTCGTCGCTTGATTCAAATTCAGGTGTGTGTGACTTACTCAAAATGCCTCAGGATGCTACCTATTCGTTCTGCTAAAACAGGGCTCCTTTTACAAAAAGCTTGGGCTTTTAGCAGGCTGAACTGAATTTTCTAAGTTTGTTGTATTTTCAAGTACAGAGTAAATAGATCTGTACAGGGGACCTTTTCCTATCTAAATTGGTTCCTGTCTGTCCCAGTTCAAAATTGTTTCAAAAGCTGCCAATCTGAAAAAAAGATACCATTTGGGAGATCAATTTCAAAACACTAGTATCTTGAGCTTTAAAATATATTATGAATAGGGTGTTTTTGCTTAAAAATAATTCTTTGTATTAGAAAGCTTCTGATTTCAGAGAAACATGTAAAAACATGTTGACAGCTACTGGGACTGTGAAAATCTTTCAGGGAAAGATGAAACCAGTACTTAGTAGGTAAGTATGGGACATCTTACATCAGTGAGGGTCTTTTTAAATGCCTGTTGGAGAGGTTTTAGGCCTTTATATGTGAGATTCAATATTACTTCAGTACTAACTTATAACTAGATAATTGTTGGTAACCCTTAAATATATAATCCTCTGGATTTTGGAAGTCTTACAAAACTATAAAAGTGTGACTTCTGTTGTTTTTTCTGAATCTCAGGTGAAATGTATTTCAGCATATCTTGTAATTATATTTGTTGTAGATTGTAGCAGTCTATATGGAAAATGGATATTTCAAGGAGGCTGCTGAAGTTCTTGAAAGGTTATTTACAGACTCGGAATCAGATAAGGTAGTAACTTGCTTAACTTGCATAAGCGCTCTCATTTTCAGAGAAGAGGGGAATGGGTTTCCAAAGCTAGCAAATGCTACCTGCATAGCTTCATCCTAATTACTGCCTATGCAGTCACTTACACAACCGTGGTACTTGTAAATACAAAACGAGATTTGTCGCTAGGGGATTGACAGAAATAATGGGTGATCTGGGGGAGTAAAATGCTTCTAGCAGCAGTTGTTCTTTGCTGTGGGCAGCATCAGTCCAAATTTCATCTCCTTTCCCACTTCATATGAGGAGTGAGGTGTCACTACAGGTTCTGGGGACTTGGTATTACTGTTTTCTCAGAATAAAGGCAGTATAAACATGCTGGTAGAGACATAGTAACTCCCTAATAATCAGTCTGCTGATTTTTTTTTTCTGAATCATTGTAGTGCACTCTATTTATCATCTCTGCTTAGTGTTCTACGTACTGAAGCATCACAGGGAAGGAAAACTCATTAGCATCTGTAGTAGAGGCATAATAATATCCACTCTATATCTAGAAAAGATAACATATGTGGGTCAGGCCATCTCCTGGTTTGATGTTGACTGCATCATTCAGAAACATGCAAGTTCGAGTGCATATCTCTAAAATAATAGCTAGTGCACACACCTGAATTTGCTGGGGCAGAGAAAAGAGCAAAAGGAGGACTGCAGGCAAAAAGAAGAAAAAGCAAAAATGCTGCCTTTATCTTTCTCTGGTATATTAGGACACATGTTCTATGTAAATAGTAGCATGTGTATGACTTGCTCTTCTGATACACTCTTCATTCAGAGGATTCAGATATTCGGACAGTGTAGGCTGTGGTAATAGTATTCAAACTCATAAATAAGAATGCAACCTGTACACAGAAGTTAATTCTTGGCTATATTGGTCTCTGTAAGATACAGAGTGGTTGGTAGACAAAATGTGAAGTTGCGATTATCAGTATCGATGTATCTTTAATGCTACTGTACTAAATAGTCCTTTTCCTGAACACTGTAAACCCCTTTCAATGGCGGTCTTTTTGAGGCAGCAAATGAGAAAAGAGAACCCAGTAATGAGTGGCCTTTTCTGGGTGTTTTTGCTCCATTGACAACCCTGCTTTCAGTGTTCTTCATAAAGGGAATGGAAATGAGGATTTCTGGAAAGTTACACTTAACTATTTAATGAGCACGTAAAATAAATTCCTGGTATTATGCCTAGTTAACTTTAGAACCCTTTCAAACTGTACCATGAAGTTGTATAGGCATATTCAGGAAACTGTATAATCATCATGTTTAGCTTTGTGTATGTCCTGTTTAGTAGCATAGATGTTTACTGCAGGATATATTTTTGTGTTGTATAAGGCTGTGCTTTTCTTAGCCTTTAAGGGTGAAGCTGACAACCATCATTAAAAGCAAGGATCCATATGTTCCCCTTCTCCAAAGCTTCAGTTACAATCTTTTGATAAGTAAAATCAAGTCTTACATCGAACTTTTCATGAAAGAAAACGAAAGCAACTTCTTAATACAGGTATGTCAAAACTATTTTCAAAACTTATTTCAAAAGTGGTACCTGATAAGATTAAATAGATTTATACTTTCAAGGGAGTTGTTCAGACAATATTGTTATTAGATGAAAAGGAAGCTTTATGTTCCTTTGGATTGTCTTATTAATTAAAAAAAAAGGTTGAATATATGTTTAGAAGAAAGTTGGTAGGAGTAAGACTTCTCTAAAATATTTGTTGTGAATTTTTTTTCTCAACACAACTGTTTTGATGAGAAAAATAGGAAAAAAGCATAATTAAAATGAGGTCTGTCATTAGTGTATGTTTGAGAAGCAGTTCTGATCTGAGACTCCTTAAAAGATAATGTAACTATATATTTAATGTTCATTTTGTTTAAGTCTATGTGACTTCTCATAGTAAAATGAAAAGATGACCTGGTAATTTGGCTAAAAGCTTCAGGAATGTCAGAGGAGTTAGGAGATAAAAAAACTATTATTGCTGTTTTCCTGTAAATAAAAAAAAAAGCTCCTTACAAAACATCTTGCTCAAAGTGATTTTAAAATTGGCAAGAACAACATTCCTCCTGCAGTTCATCTTCAGGAGGATTGTAAAGAATTTCCCTTATGTTTACTTCCTATAAAAGAATATTGAATTACTCAATTACAAAAGCACAAACATCTAAAGGTAATAAGAAGCAAATTTTGAATAAACAAACCTGAAGTTCCTCTGGGGTTTTCATTTTCTTACCAGAGAGAGAGACTAGAGAACTTATTAAATGCATTCAAAGTATAATACAAGGAATATCTTTTAATGGTTTCACTCGGCTGTCGGTTTTCAAGTTTATTTTTCAAGGCTATTTCTTTGAGTCTAAGAGGAGATGGAGGTTTGGAGGTGTCAGGGAAGGCACAGAACTCCATACTAGCATAGCTAGGCCCTCTGTGTTGCACCCCCACTGCCTGCACATCCATCCTACTGTCTGCACCAATGTTGCAAATTTTACTTCTGAAATCTTTACTTTGGACCGAGTTACTCTGGGACATGTGGGAGTCAACTTTGTGAAGAATTCCCACATCTGCTGTGCAATACACATGTAACTGTTTCCCAGCAGCGTACTGTGCGTTCTCTACAGAAAAACAATCTAGCTTTAACTGTTAATATCTCTTCTTTCTTCTGGTGCCATATATAGAAGTATAATCATAGAATCATAGAATAGTTTGGGTTGGAAGGGACCTCTAAAGGTCATCTAGTCCACCCCCCCTGCCGTTGGCAGGGACATCTTCAACTAGATTGGGTTGCTCAGAGCCCCGTCCAACCTGACCTTGAATGTTGCCAGGGATGGGGCATCCACCACCTCTATGGGCAACATGTGCCAGTGCTTCACCACCCTCAGTGTAAAAAAATTTCTTCTTTATATCTAGTCTGAATCTATCTTCTTTTAGTTTAAAACCATTACCCCTTGTCCTATCGCAACAGGCTCTGCTAAAAAGTTTGTCCCAATCTTTCTTATAGGCCATCTTTAAGTACTGAAAGGCTGCAATAAGGTCTCCCCAAAGCCTTCTCTTCTCTAGGCTGAACAACCCCAACTCTCTCAGCCTGTCTTCATAGGAGAGGTGTTCCATCCCCCTGATCATTTTCATGGTCCTCAGGACCCGCTCCAACAGGTCCATGTCTTTCTTATGCTGAGGGCTCCAGAGCTGGACACAGTACTCCAGGTGGGGTCTCACCAGAGCAGAGTAGAGGGGCAGAATCCCCTCCCTCAACCTGCTGGCCACGCTTCTTTTGATGCAGCCCAGGATACGGTTGGCCGCCCGGTCTGTGAGCGCACGTTGCTGGCTCATGTCCAGCTTTTCATCCTTAATCATAAGGATTACTACATTGCTAGACTGTTTTGTAGGCTGCTTTTTCTAGGTTATTGTCAAGCTTGGAATCTCCAAGATCACAGCTCCTACTGTTGATGAAGTTCTTGCACTTCAGGATACACTTATAGGTTAGCTGCCCTAAGAACAGTCTGCAGATAATGCATTACAAGGAAAAAGGACCTATACCAAAAAAGCATTGACCTGAATACTTGGTAATTTTTCTTTATAACTTTCATTTCTCTTTCAAAAGAATTATTTTTAGGGACAAGTACAATTTGGAAGCTAGTTAACTTTTAAAATACAATATAGTGGATTTAAACTTTTTTAACAAAATCCTTTCTACCCATTTATCTGCATGGAAACATGTCCTCACTTTCACACGTGTTTTGCTACCATCAACCACTGTAAAAGAGCCAGTATTTTGAAAACTTACAGTTGAAAGATGTGGTAGTTCAGGTAGCTATGAAATTTCTGAGAATGAAACATTTTCTTCTGTGATTGGAAGTATTCTGTGGCGAGAATACCTTCCAGTATTTTCATGGATGAATGAGTGAAATAGAGAATGTTTTCATATTATTTAACTTTCATAAATGTTGAGAGATTCTGCAAGCTACTGTGAAGGACAGGTTAAGATTGCAAGAAGACTGAAAATTGGATGGATGACAGAAAATTAACAGGAGGCAAAAGCAAGCCCTGAAAGAAGAAATAGATGAAAAGTGGGAGCAATTGACTAATCAGAAAAAGAATTAATACTGGGCCTGTAGTGAATCTGTCAACTTTCAATCATTTTGATATTTGAGTGTTGCAAAACAGATCACCTTTTGGGATGTATAGGCAGTGTTGGATAGAAGATGGTTCGCTCTGCTTAGTAATGAGGGTACACAACCAGGATTTTTTTTTTTATGGTTTGGGCAAAGTATACTTTAAGATGCTAGAGAAGAAAGTTGATAGCAAAGTGGTAAGAATGACCTCATGTGGACTAAGTGATTTTTTTTTTGGTGTTATTTATTATAGCAAGTAAGTGAGAGGAAATCTAGGGGAAAGTACAAATCTTACAATCCTGTGGACATTCTCTAAAGAGTAATGAACTAGCCTTCCTCCTCTTGAGAATGGAGGAGAAATAATCTTAGTTTGTGGCTAAAAGTTTAGGCAGGATGTTACAAAATTCTTTTGCTAATACAGGGAAGGCTACATTACAAGCCTAAAGTCTGATTAGACATGTGTCTCTTGAAAGTGTTATAGGTATGTTTGATCCTGCCATGTGCTGCGTAACTAGATGAACTTGAGAGGCCTATCAGTTTTCAGTTTCTAATCTAATTATAAAAACTAGACTTTGGAGTACTTTGATTGTGTTTGTAGACTTACAGTTAATCTCTGCAATGTATTTCACACAGCTATACGTTCACTTACCATGTGAGTATTCATTATATTTCTGTGTGTCCATATAAATATCACTTGCGGCTATAACTAAAATGTCTCTGAGTTATTAGCTGATAAAGATCTTGATGGATTTCAACTTAACACACTACAGTTGTTTTGAAACTACTCAATGGTAATGCCTCTGAAGGGTCTGTGAAATAAGCACTCTGTTAGTCCTAGTAGAGGGTACACATATTAATCTTAGTGTAAACTACTATCTAGGTACTGGCTGGCTTTAATTTTAAAGTATCAATTCCATTTCTCACAGGCAGCCACAAAACAGGTAGAGTCTAAAGGATTGGGAGCAACAGCATTGCAAGACAAAACTGTGAGTGTCAACGAAAATGACAAAACGAATTTGGAAACAAAACAAAGGTTTGTATTAAGCATTATACTGCCGAGGGACATGCTCAGACAGTAACTTGAAACTTGTAGAACTAAGAGTAGGTAGAAGGAAGGACATTAAATTCCAAACTGCTGTCCAATAGAAAATTAACTGCAAGCACATTCTCTATTTTTAGGTTTGGGCTTTTCTATAGTTGTTACTTTTAGCATTTATATCAAATAGCTTGGCATTAAGTTTAAGTACTTGTTGAAGATGCACATTTTTCAGTTTAAACAGCTGTCAGTCTTGTATGAAGTATTGCTATATTTTTATTGTTATACTTTTTTCTTTATGCTTGATTGAGCTCCTTTTAGTCCTACCCTCCCAATTTCAGGCTATAGGTCATCTGGAGAAGAAAGGGGATAAGGAAAGGGAATTAGTCTATTACTTTTTCCTTACAGCTAAACACAAGATTCTCTTAGTAATACTAGTGTGATGGGAAATAGTTATGTTGTTTCATGGTTCTGGCAATATGAACCCTCAAAACAATTACACACTTTTCGAAGAAATGCTGGGGGAACTTGAAGCCCAGTTCCTTCCCCCCTCCTTTGACTTTATTTTGAAAAATACTAATTTTCTAGGTTTATCACCACTTATTTTTCATGGAGAATAAATTGTAGTCTTTAGTTGGGGTAGAGCTTGTATTTGTGCAGTTCTATACCTGGAGTACTTGGCATCATTTAGTTAAGGAAATTGACTGATGCAGATAGACTATACAAGAGGACAAGTCATAAGATTTCTTTTTTGAGAAGGACAGCTCCTGACACAGTTACACCTGAGAGGTATGATGAAAGACTTGATCAAAAAACCTATGGAAACAATTCCTAGATTGTGAAGAAGGTATGAAAAAATAGATGTGTGAAATGCCGCATGTCTTCAACTTAAATGTGTAATGTCTTGTGTATTTCTCCTCCAGGTATAGGGAGGCAAGATTAAAAGGGTTAATGGATTGAAGCAGTTAGTGTTTGTATGCTACTGTTTCTGTAGAGAAATCTTGGGATTTTCTTTGATTCAAATATTGTTGAATCACATAAATGGTAAGTTGCTGCCTAGGAGATGATTTTTTTTTTTGGCTCTTTTTAAAGATCAATGAAAGAGCAACAGAGTATTACAAGTCAGTCACCTGGAAACATAAAAAATTCCACAGTAAGGTAAAAATTATTTTTTGTTGTTGTTCTTGGTCATAGACATTTCATGAAGTTCTGTGTATTTCTACTTCAGTTCTGTGTTCCTTGCAGGACTCATTCAGGATGGAAATGCAGAGTGAGCAGTGTTCCTCAGAGTGAGTATTAGCTTACTTTCACACTTTCAAAACAAAGTCATGTCAAACACTTCCCGTCCTGTCCGTGTCCGTGTGGGACCACCCCCCGCAATAAATACGTTGGTGATTTGATAACTGCTATCCAATGTGATTGCATTAATAGAAAAATTATTATGGTGGAAAAAAAAAAACCTCTCCCAATTGTTACGTGTGGCTTCTGCCCAAATGCAGATTTGGTGCTTGCCATATTTGGGAAACTATGAAATGGCTTAAGGTTCTCTGGCAACTCGTTTTGTAAAATCATTCACTATTTTCTGGTTTGCTTGGAGTTTTGTTTTACTCGTTTGCACAGAATGCCATAAATCCCAGTAAAGCAAAAGAAAGCTGCCAGAGGACTACTGAAACTTGTCTCTTTGACTTCTGACATAGATAACTTTGGGGGTGTCATGGTTTAACCCCAGCTGGCAACTAAGCACCACACAGCTGCTTGCTCTCCCTCCCCCAGTGGGATGGGGGAGAGAGTCGGAAGGGTAGGAGTGAGAAAACGTGGGTTGAGATAAAGACAGTTTAATATGTAAAGCAAAAGCTGCGCGCAAGCAAAGCAAAACAAGGAATTCATTCGCTGCTTCCCATGGGCAGGCAGGTGTTCAGCCATCTCTAGGAAAGCAGGGCTCCATCATGCTGAATGGTTACTTAGGAAGACAAAACGCCATCACTCCGAACATCTCCCCCCTTCCTTCTTCTTCCCCCAGCTTTATATGCTGGGAGGACCAATATTCCATACTGACGTCATATGGTATGGCATATCCCTTTAGCCAGTTGGGGTCAGCTGTCCCAGCTGTGTCCCCTCCCAACTTCTCGTGCACCCCCAGCCTACTCGCTGGTGGGGTGGTGTGAGAAGCAGAAAAGGCCTTGGCTCTGTGTCAGCACTGCTCAGCAGTAACTAAAACATCCCTGTGTTATCAACACTGTTTCCAGCACAAATCCAAAACACAGCCCCATACTAGCTACTGTGAAGAAAATTAACTCTACCCCAGCCAAAACAAGCACGGGTAAAGGAACTAAAGAGGTTGGCTGACTGGAAAAAACAAATTGCAGTGTAAAATGCACAAAGTTACGATGTTTGTGCATCTTCCTGGTATTACTTTTTTAAAACTTAAACATGGGTTATATAGTATTTTATAAGTAGGTTGTGAAAACCTTTAGCACCCTCTTACCACAAAGAATGACATTATAGCCTCTGCATGTGGCCGTGTTGTACTTGGAAGGACAAACTCTTAAGGTGCCTTGGATGCTTGCCACAGTTAGAACCTGACAGGGGTTCTGTGGAAATGATGGAACCTGAATACAAAGTATCATAGCTCTGCTGGTTAGTTTCCATTATCTCTATGTATGTAAATGAGAGCAGTATGTATAGTAAAAATGTTTTTACCAAAATGAAATAACAGTGTTTCATTATTACGGACGAATTTTTACGTAATCGTTTAAAATATAATACTTCTATGGGCTCTATCACATAGAAAATATAGTGACTTTTTTGAACAGACTATTTTTTGAGTCCTTGGACTAAGGTGAGATTCATGTGTATGCATATATAAAAGTATATTCATATATAAACACACA
Organism: Pygoscelis adeliae; assembly: GCF_000699105.1. Lineage (NCBI taxonomy): Eukaryota > Metazoa > Chordata > Aves > Sphenisciformes > Spheniscidae > Pygoscelis > Pygoscelis adeliae. The sequence goes on along the minus strand of NW_008824238.1, from coordinate 5,852,559 downwards.
CTGAAATTTTCCTAGTCTGTCAAAGCATATCAAAATCATGTACATTCTTGTCTCATGTAAATGGTAGAATGCAAAACTGCTGCCTTAATGTTGAGTCCTCATTGGTCTGGATGTATATTAACTGTGTTCTAGGTCTGAACAGCTTGCAAAATGTGGAAAAACATGGAGATGCTTTGGCTTGTGGCCGAAGAAGACAGGTTTGTACCCATTCTCTATTCTAAATGGAGATAACATTAATCTGTACCATATAGAATTTTTTCCTAACTTCATGTGACTCTGTCTCAAAAATGCCTGGGTTTAAGATTTTCCACATTACTCAAGCTGTGCTACAGCTCCTGAAACTGTTTAAGTTCCAATTGCTGTCTTTAATAAAGAAAAGGACTTTTTTGTGCAGTCTCAAATATTGTCTGTTAACGCTTATAAGCCTTTAATTTGCTGAAATACACTGTTACTAAAACTTAGTCTGAGTCTTTTTAAAACATGTGAAAACATAAAAAATTTTCTGCTGTTTGGATTAAAGAATTCAGGATGTCATTTGCCTGTGAGTTTTGGGCAAACACCAAAGACTTCTTGTTTTCCCACTTAGAAGGTTAAAGATTTAGCAATTTTATAATTTTAATACTTTGTTCATATGAGGTAAAAACATATTTACTTAGGAAACTATTCTATTTTTTATAAACCAAATAATGGGGTCTTTCTGTAATGCTGCATTTCAAATAGTCCTTTGCCTTCTCTTCATGGGTAAGCCTGCTTCACTGAATGACTTTAAAATAATTCTGTGTTCACTGATGCTAGAATTCCCTATTGGTGGGAAGTACAGAAGTGTATGCCTTAATAGAAGGGAATTTGAAGTTGATTTGATGTTGGGGTGAACTGTTACAAACTGATTTTTGTGCATAGCCAATTTTCTTCAGTTATGATAAAATGATACTTCTGAATGAAATTAATATTAAATAAATGTATTCCCACTGTTGAATTCCTCTTGAGAATATTTCTTAGGAAGCAATATGGAGGCTTTCTGTTTAGATAACAGTGCAAGTTATCAACATACATCCATTTTGGTGTGAGCTGTTTCATTTTTCTGATGTTCATTTTGACACTTCATTTTCATGTAACAGGGAAGGACAAGCCCGCTTAAGTGTTTGGTTTTTTTTTTCAGATGCTCCTTGAGGAGAGTTGTACTTACTCCTAGTTCTTTAAGCATTTTTACTGATGTTGAAGTACATGCTGTCCTCAAATTGGTTGAGGTCCTAATGAGAGTTCATCTATCCTTGGAGATTAAGCCCCCTGCTACACATAAACAGTTTCTCACTTTCTCACAAATCTCGGGAATAGTTAAATCGCTGAGAGCCTCCTTAAAAGCTGCAAATACAGCCAGTGCCCTAAAAACCAAAATACTGGTGCTTACTGGGTTTGTTTGTTACTTTTTTGCAATTTATACTTGAATAGGTACCCTGTCAGCCAGTCGCTGGTAAGCGTGCACACTTCCATCAGTCTTGTTTTCAACATGAAGATTTAAACTAATTGGACCACAACCAACACAAAGCTAATGAGAGCTTTATATTCACCTATTTTTATGTTGATGTAGTCTGTTCTGGGGTCAGCTACAAGAACTGTATCCTGGTCTAGGTCTTGTGCACAGATCTCACTAGAAAAAAAAACAGATGTCATGTACTTAATTCTGTTGTTATAGTTAAACCTTAATTGAAATGTAAAGACTAAATTTATAGAAAACTACATCTGATAGTAGCAAAGAACTCATTAAAAATTTTATAAAAACTTGAAAGAAATTAAAATTCAGAACCATGTTTCTTTAAACACTTAGAAAAGTATGCATTTGCTGTCTGCCTGAAATTTATGCCATACTCCCTGCCAGTGAGACCTCTCATAAATATTGCATAGAAAGCAATGATACTGGCCTTTTAAACAATAAATGTGCTCCTCTGCTTAATTATCTGGGTTATAAAATTGTCTGCATGCATGAAAGAATGCAGTGAATGTCAGAGCTGTTGACTTCTAGAACTTCCTCTTCCATGTAGTCCTTCTTTCAATGTTGGCATTGTTTGCTCTTGTTTTGTAAATGGCATTTCATTGCAATGGTTCAGTGCCCGTTTTCAGCCTTTCATTGCTGTGTTTTTAGTTAGCTGGGTACAACAGTCTGCAGTACTATTGAAAGGAAGTGTACTTTATTTTCTCATTCCTAAATTAGGGGATGCAAGTGTCACAGATTGTAGGGAACTGTTTGTACTCAACTTTATGTCCTGTCTGTGTATGGCAAGTCCTGTGAGTTGTCTAAAAACTGACTGACAGTTTGTTTAAATTAAAAGAATGTGTCTGAAAATCTGGGTTTTCAGAACTTAGTCAGACCTGTGTGGAAAAAAAATTCCATATATTAAACTCTGAGGCAAAAAACCCCAGAGAGGAGTCCCAGAATGCATAATCAAAGGAATACAGGTTACTAGAGCAAAACTGACTCTAAGGAAGAACAAGATCTTTAGGTATGTGAGGGTATGTCTACACAGTCTGTCTGGCAAACTCAAGCTTGCTCTGCCAGCATCCTGAGCTAGCCAAATGTCACACTGCTCTGGAGTAGGCGCTGTGATTATGTTAGCTCAAGCATAGTGCTGCATTATGTCCAGTCTCTCAACCAGTCTTGCCAGCCTGTAAGAGTGCAATGCTAGAGTCTACATAACTTCCATCCCAGAGGGCACAGGCAAATTACTGCTTTATATAGTTTCTCAGTAGAAAAAAGAAAAAAATGAGTCAGTCTCTGGTTTACCTGTAAGGAAGTTTCCTTGTTTACACGTTAAACTGAAGAAATTTATTTTTTTAAAAAGCTCAATGTAAGCAATTTAAAGCAAAACAAGCAAAACCCAACCCTTTTAACAGCAAATGTAATTAATCATTACAACAAGTAACAAGGGCTGTGGTTGTCTCTGTTGCTGGAAGTATTTGAATTATCTGGTGCTGTAGGTCAAGCATAACTGTGTTACTTGAATAAAGATTTTATTTAGGAAAGTTTTCTGGCATGCTCTGAAATGAGAAGAACTAGATGGTTCCAATGGAATCTCTGGCCTTTTAATAATAGTAAAAAAAAACAAACCACCATTCATTGCTAATGTTGCAAAAGATCTGTGGAACAGGAAGTATTGGGAAAAGGAAGTATTTCTGATAAAGGGTAGACTACTTCAGAGAAGTTTTAGATTTCTAACTGTTGAGAAACACATAGCTCAGTAGCTGAACTACTACCACTCTTAATTCTTTCACTGGTTAGTGGGGTTTATCAGTGATCATAGTTTCTTGAAGAGGCACTGATAGTTGCATTAAGGTGGAATAAGTCCAACTTTCAGATATGAAATTTGATCTTCACATACCTCAGCTTGTACTTTGTGTAGATGCCAAATTTTTGCTTGTTGCAGAATAACCAGAATACAATTTTGATCAGGCTGAATGTTATCTAAGCTCCTTCGCCCCCAGAGACACCCCCCACCTTTCACCTCTGAGTGCTACTGCTACTTGTAGTAGCTTAAATTCAAGAGAAGGGAGGAACCATGCAGAATGGCACTCAAAATTGTCACCTGGCCCATCTCCAGTGCCTGGATTGTTGTTGCTTTTAAAGGCAGAATCTTTTAAGGATCCCCAAAAGGGTTCCAGCTCATTATGAGAGGAGAAAGTAAAAAAAAAAAAAAAAAATCTCCATGGATGAGGGATTTATCTGAGCATCCTTGGACACATGGACCTCTTGTGCCACTGACAATCATACTGGCTGGCCCTGGATTGTCCTGCCCAGCCACCCCTTGTGCACAAGCAGGATGGTATGCATTTGTCTAATGATAGCAGCCATGAGATTTACATTTCCACTGGGTATGTTATTTGCAGAGTTAGATGATGTTTGTTCACCTGTAATTCATAGATTTCCTCTCCACTACTTAGTTCTACTAGATGGCTTTATCAAGTTTAAATTTCTGTAAGTTGAGGCTATTTCTTTGCAACTGCATTTCCCTTTCTACCCAATTCTTCAGAGTTTTGAAAGTTCCAATTGTAAAGGTCAGCCATAGCCTGATTCTCTCAGGTTCCCTCCTGCTTTATAGCCAATGCCTTTTGTCCATTTGATAGTTGGAAGTTACTTACAGGAGGAGGTCTTGTACATACTCTGGTAAACCTCTCTTTTCATCCCCCAAACTACACATTCTAGGCCTTCAGCTTCAGCCATTTACACCTCCTATTGTTCTTCTAATGTTCTATCCACTTTTTTTTTCCAATCCAGTTGTTCCAATTAACCTGAGGATTTATTAGCACAGGTCCCCTTTGGGGACCCCTAAGGCTCTACACATTTGGTTACAAATTTATCATTGTAGGTGCATTAGCGAAGGATTGGTTCCCCCTTATACATTTAATCTCAGGAATACTCACAGGAATACTCGCAACTCGCAGGCTGTAGCCTGTGGGCTACAAAACTGTTAAGGGATGTTAGGAGCAGCCGCCTCCTCCAGGAGCCCAGCCCAGCACCTGGGGTCCCTGCTCAGGCTGGGGGATGCAGCTGCCACTTTCCCATTTGCAGGTTTGCGCCGTAGCGAAGCTGAGTACAAATCCCAGACACATAGACACAGGACACACACAGAGGACACTGACACGGCTGGTCACACAGACTGCTATGGACAAGGTGCTGCCCTCAACAGCACCCACGTGCAGTACCCACATAAGACGTAAACACAGGCAGCCAAGTCCCCTCCTCTTCTCTGTCTGGTAGATGTGTCAGTTCACTGGGGAAAGCACACATATGAACCTAGAGGTTCACAGGCACACGGATGTTTGCACATGCCCAAGTATGTTGCAGGCAGGTACCCCTGCCTGCATCCTGGCCCTCACACCTGCTTCAAGGGTCCTTTACTTGCTGGCTGGCACAGCTGGATGCACCAAACACAAGCACTCACATGCTCATCCCATGGGCACTCTATGTTCCCGTCGTACCCCAGTGTAGACTTGCAAGATGTCTCCCTTTCAGGCAAAAGGTGAAATTTTCACTCATTCAAGGAGACGAAGGAAAGGCAGAGGGGGCCTGTACCCCCTGGGTGTCAGCTCGCAGCTACTGCTGTGGGGCTGACCCTCCAACCCGATGATAGCTAGAGACTCAAAGGAAAAGCTGCAAGGCACACAAGGGCTCCCCCTGGTCACAATGTCTATCCTGAGCCCACTCATACTGGAGACAGGGAAGGGGAGGGGATAACTGGCAATCCAGGACCAAACTTCCACCCGTCACGCTTGCAGCTGAGTTAACGCCAGTCCCCGCTGGGGTGGCTGCATGTGGCTTCAGCCCTGTCCCGAACCCAGCTTGTTCATTCCACGTTCATACCATGTTAATAGCTGAAACCAACCCAGACTTTCCCAACCAACCTCTCCTAAATTTTACCAGATACCAGAAGTACCTTTACCAGACTTACCTCGACCAGACCAGAATTACAATTACTTTTCCCTCTTTTAGCTGGCAGTGGGGCGCTGGACTGACATTCATTAAAAGCTGGGATTCAGCAGCTCCTGCACACCACAGGAGCCTACAGATGACCCTCGGCTGAAGCCCCAGCAGGGATTTCAAAAGGTCCTGTACCTTTCCAAGCAGTGGCAGGGAGCAGCCCGTGGTCCTCCCGAGCGAAGCAGGACATGTGAATCCCAGTCACGGCACCAGATGCTGTTGTGGAAATAACCCAAACTGCAATTTAGATCAGGTCAGAGCAGAAGCGGTTTATTGCTACGGCTATAGGTGAGGACAGGGAGCAGCAGAGTGACAGCCTCTGCTGATGTGAACTCTGCCCAGCTGGGGCAGCTACAGAGTTCCTATAACTTTTACAACCCATTTTTCACCAAAACTGTGTCAGATAAGCAGCATTTGGTACATAACAACAGCAAATGAAATTCATCAGACAAGGAGGCTCTAGACAGTACATCATTCACAAATACTTCACTGCTTTGTCAATTAAATTGTTCTGACCAGCAAGATCCTTTGCTTCTTAACTACTGAGGCCTGTGAGACATTAACTATTTTGCTTTCACACAGTGAAGGTGACTAAGCAATTGCAGTGCTTTTGATCACTTGCCTGTGTAAATTTCATAGTGCTCTTACGAGCAAAAACGCTGACTTCTGCTATTTCAGAGCAACTCCAAAATAAGTAAAGCACAGGCAATGGTTAAATGCAAAGAGCTTCTTGGTGTGATTTTCAGCAGTCATTTACTCGTGAAGCGCACATAAACACATGCAGATTTAGTAAAAGTCCGGTAACTAATGATTTTTAATATGGAATCTGCTGGTGCTCACAGAAACACCAGCATGAGACCAGTGAAAATTGACCATTTGTCTCCTTTCATAACTTACTATGGTCCATGAGACCATCCGGAGCACCAGGACATCTCCAGTGCAAGAAGCAGAAGTGGACACAGATAAATTAAATGGAACAGCTACACAATACAAGTCTCTGTACATCTCAATCTCATCAATATTTTTAAGTTTACATTTTTTCTGTAAGTTTTTACATTTCAGATTTTGGGGAATAAATTTAGAAAGAACATGCTAGCAAACTGCAGTTTGAAATAGAAGTTGATATGTACTTTTTAGAAACAGTTTTCCTACACAGTTGTTTCAACTGGGGATCCTGTCCTGTATTTGCATAGATGATACGCAATTCAGTTTGCCTAAGGAGGCGTGCTGATCGTACATCAGTATGATTAGTTATGTATTAAGCAAGCAAGGATTTGAAGACATTTGCAGAGGATGAGATTCTAGCAGAATAAGTTGTTTTAAAATAATTTCATATTAAAGTTGCTAATTGCTGTTCCAGAGTGAAAAAATGACTGTATGTAATACACCTATATTAAAAATGCAGTGGCTAAAAATAGGCATGATAGGATATATAGGATCTGTAAACTTTTGTTATATATATATGCATATGTCTATAAAGCTACAATAAAAGAAAGTTGATACTCAGTTCTCCCTCACACTTTACTGTAAAGGTAAGTTTTTAAAAATCAAGTATTTGACTTTTAAAAAATTCAGTTTTCTTTCACTCCATGTGCAGTCCTGAAATTGTTTGTATTGAGATATTTGTATCGAGAAGCAACTAAGGAAGAACTGGTACACTGGAGAACTTCATTGGAAGGGATTGCTTACAGATGTGTAACTGCAAGTAATTTTCTCTCCTTTTATGAGAGAAATGTCATCCCCTAAAGATTAAAAAGCTTGTAGGTCATGGCAGTGAGACTTAAATAGTGGGCTCAACAAATGGCCAAAAACAAACGCATAGCTGTTACCTGAGGATATGGCTGGTCTCACTTTGAAATGCAATATGTATCATTTTGCTTCTATCAGCATTTTAAATATTGGGATTTTTTTTTTTCTAAGCACACTGAAATTCCTTTGTTGTTGGTAAATAGTGTCTTGATTCTCAGTCCCTAGGTTAATGTATCACAAAATGCTTTCTCTTTTGTGATGCATACTAGGATCAGTCAAGGTTTGTCTTTGCTCAATTAGCAAATAAAGTACAACTTTGGAAAGCATGTTTTGAATGAAGCAAAACGTTGCCCAGTGTCTTTTTTCTTTCCCTCCTGTAACTTGTGAACATTGAAGCATGTGGTTCTCCTTCCAGGTCATGTCTGCTACTGTGTTGTAACACTTGACTTGGTAACCTTTGTTGTTGTATTTAGTGTCAAGTTATGGTGCTCAAAAGAAATCAAAATGACCCTCGGACATCTGTACTCTTTAATAACTAGAAAGCTATACAAAAACTTGCTTTTATATTTGCTTTAAGCTTAGCTCTTAGATTAATACCTTTCTCTGTTCATATATCCGGTGTTTTTCTCTGTTCTTCCCCTAGCGATGGACTTACAAAGAAGACTTGGAACTGAAATCAGGAATAAGGGAGTTTGGAGTGGGTAACTGGGCTAAAATTTTGGTCCATGGTGACTTCAACAACCGAACTAGTGTCATGTTAAAAGACCGGTGGAGAACACTGTGCAGGATCGAACAAGGCTAATTTGGACTACAAGGAATCAACTCTTCTTGACCTTTCCCTAAATAAGGACCTAGTCTAGCTTTTCAGAATAATAACTTATTACAGTCTCACAGTGTCCAGCAGTGTTGCTGTCCTAAAACATGAAACAGAATAGTAATAGGCATAAAACATTCATGTGAGCTCACTTGCTCGGGTAACGATGACTTCAATGTAAAGCCTCGCCTTTTATCTACACACAATAGATGACCCGATTTCTGAAATCTGAAAATGCTTGCAGTGATTTAAGAAAGGCCAATTATGTACATAGGGGTATTAAATGCCTGGCAACATGTTTAGCTTGATAGAGGCTAATACAGAGTCAAGCATTCTGTTTTTTTAAAGGGTTGTATCTCTAGTTAGACTGAGCTTTTTATCATTTTACTTCCTGCCATATAACCAGATCATTCTAATCCGATTTGCTTCACTTTGAAATTTTGGTCAGACTTGTCATCTCTGTCAGTAAGTTATACCAAAAAATATGTATGTATTGGTATTGCTAATTTTACAAACGGATTCCTTTTTTTGCAGTTAAAAATGTGATATTCCATGTAATTTTATATTTATAAGTTGTAAAGGTGCTGCTTTTTTTTTTTTTGTGAAGAATTAAGCTTAAGTTCTAGGTGGAAGATTATTTTGAACTTATGTATATTGGCATAATAACACTTTTTATCTCTCAGAAGAGATGGAAAACATATGGAAAGTAACAGTATGATACTAGCTCTTAACTTCTCTTGATTATCTTGTGCCACCTACCTTGTCCTGAGAGGTGGCTGCTTCTAGACCAGCAGGAAAGGGAAAGCTCAAAAACGAATGGCCAAAGTGGGGCTCAGTAACGAGTCTATGCTGACACTGATAGCACAGCTCGTGAGACATGTCTCATCTATGTTCTCCACTGTCTCTGTCTGCAGTGATAGAAAGCAAAGATACGCTCTGATGGGGGTAACTAACTATCGAGGTGTCAGTTGGTCACTGTAAATGTCGTGCTCATGAAAGACTGTAACGGATGGATGATGATACTATGCTGTCTCTCTTGATTCAGATTGTGTGGAAAGGAGTTCCGCAACCTCAGAAAACCCACACTTTCTACTGTCATACTGCTGTGAATCTAGTGACTTGAACTAACGTATCACAGCATTCTTTTAAAAGTGAAATCTCTTCAATTCAGATGTTTTCTGTACCTTTGTCTTTGGATAAGGTTTTTATTTTACAAGAACCTTACAAGAAAAAGCATCTGTCCAAACTGGTCATAATAAAATAAACCTCTCTGAGATATTTTTCCTGGCTACAAATGAAGAGATACATTCTTGAAGGCTGAAATGTCCAGGAAGTATTAAGATAATCTCTCTGCTTTCTGTTTTGGAGGCCTGCTTCCATTAAGATAAAACAGTAAAGTACGGTTACAAAGGTTTGTTTCACACTCTTATTGTGGACAGCACCTCAGCCAGATCACCTTCCTCATTCTTGCAGGAAACCAGACGCTACAATTTTTTCTCACAGCTGCTAGAAACAGTGGCAAGCAGTAGTCTTTAGGTTCCACAGAGATGCTGCATGTCTTAACGGTAAATTTTCTCAACCTTGAGACATAATTTCTTTTTAGCGAACATTGTGAATTTCAGGATCTTGACAAAATACAGGCTTCATCCTTCAGCAAGGAATGCTAGAGCAGCTGTAAGCCAACAATTCAGAAAGTCATAGCAGGTATCTGACACGTGAGAAAGTGCAGTATGCAGCCTCTTTAATGCTGTAACAATAATTCAAGGTAAGTAATAGGTAACAAAATAAGGATTTGAGCTATCTGCGTAGCAGTCTTGCCAGTGCTCTAATATTGCAGGTTTCTGTTAATCATTGTACATGAGCAGTTCTAACTAGTAATAAGTAATTTTTTTAATGTTAACCAAGGCTTTACTCAGAAGTGTTGTTTAGGTTCGTCTGCCATAACGTTCACACTGTGTATTAGTGACATGAAGTTCTGAGCAAGACTACTTCCTTAACAACGCTGACTAGTCATACGTCTTTATGAAGGTGGCTGAACATGAAAACTGCAATGTAGAGGAAGAATAACTTATCCACTTGCAGTATAAACAACTGTCTAGATGATATTGAGAAGGAACAAAGGATCTAAACCGAAATCTGGTTTTAGCTCTCAGGCTTTCATTTTTATTCACCCTTGCTATTTAATGATGACAGTAACTATTCTCAGACTTAAGAACGTTTGGCTGGCTCACTACTGAGAAGGAGCAGTGTAAAGAACGAGAACTTCAGAAAAAGCAGCTACTACAGTTAGAACCATTAGCTCTTTAATTACAGAAGAGAAACATGGAAACGTGCTTCTAGTGTTCTAGATCAGTCTTAGCATTTTGTATAAAGGCAGAGAGAGTTTCCTGAAATGCTTCTTCCAAAGTTCTGACTCCTTTAAAGTTTGTTTATGCTCCCAAAAATGCAGCAGAAAGATGTAGGTTTCTTGGCATTGGTGTTAATTTTCTTGATCTTTTTGTTGTTGCTGTTTTAAAGGTCTTTTAAACTTTTATGTAAAAATAAAGCTATGCACAAGGGGACATGAACAGTTCTCCAGTTGCCGAATCTTCTTCCAGGTTCCTTGGCACTGAGAGTTGCCAACTGCTTCCCAGTGTAAGATTTTACCTCTGAAATGTGACAATAAATGAGGAATTAAAACACTGAAAATTGTATATTTCATGTTACTAGGTTGTGTTGTATAACATGTCAGAAGATTAGATTAGACTTTAATTAGCTCATCTAGCTCTTAAAATGCTTTCTGGAGCAGGCGCTATATTCCTAAGTATAGTATACGGGATGGTGGACCGAGTAGCTGGTTGTACAGGTATTAAGTAGTATGCATATTAATAAATGTACAGATCAAATAAAAATTTGTTCTGAATATTAAATGTCTACTTTCAAAATTACTGTTCTAGAAACCAGGTGTATAGGTTTGAGAGGAGTACTGATCCACTGCTGTTAAACCTGAAATCAGATTTGGACCATGGCAGGAAATACCGGTTTTAAGTAAAAGTGCCTGTAGCTGTAAAAAGACCTCTTGCACTACAGAAGTTGCATCATCCCTTCACAATAGTAAATAAATCATTCAAAACACTGAACTCTCATACTGAAATTATTTCCCAATTTTATCTAGGTTTTAAAAGCAATTTCTGTGAGAACTGAAAGGGTAAATCTTCTGAGCTCTACAAGTGATATGAGCCGTTTCATTTTTTAGGTATAATAAATGCAGCTTTTAATGAGACCTTGAGAAGTCTTAACTTCTGCACTGGGTTTTGCTACAGAAGAGACAGCAGAAAAATGGCTTTCTTTACCCATCTGCATTATGGCCATCTCCAGAACAACGATGCGTGTCAGTGTTCATAGCTGGAGGCTGGCAAGCTACGCACACGGTATGTCCTTCTCGTAGGTACCGCATCCATCGAGTGTACGGCCGATTCTCCAAAGCACAGTGGTGTGAAAGTGATTCTGTTTTAAATTCCACGCAGTAACTGCTCAGAAGGAAAAGCACTAAATTAGTTGTGAGAGATAAAGCACAAGCTAGGTATGCATTTTAAATGTACTTACATATCATACAGGTGGTATTTGTGAAGTGTAAGTTAGACAACATCATTGCTATCAAGTCTGTTTCTGACCCTAACCTAATTAACAGATTCTTAAAAACATTACACAAGCTATTTCTCATTCCATGCCCCAGTCCAGCGCTTTATGTATAATCTCACTTTCTGGTTGTGTTCTGTATTCTTAAATTATGTTGAAATGAAAACCCATATTTTTTCTTCTATGCTGCTAAAAGAGAAAATGGAAAAGAGGTTTTAAGAATACCAGATGGGTTCTTGTTCCGGGGAAAGTAGCATAGGGCAAACCATTATGAGCATTACAGACCCATTGACAGCCTAATTTAAACTTCGTAACTGTCACGACTGGTAACCAAACAAAATTTTTTACTCCTTGTGTCAATTAATTTTAAAGAAAAAGGTCTCTCGAGACCAATCACATTCAGCCCATTTTTGTTTGTTCAGAGCCCTACGTCTAATTTCTCAGACTTACACTTACGGATACATTCAGCTTTGGTTTAGCATTATTTACTGTTTCCTTTCAAAAGCAGCTATCCTCAGATTTGCCATGACCCCAATATCTAATTCAGGACAATTAGCAAGTAATGAAAAACAACATCTAGAACATGCAAATGAACTGCAGGACAGAAAAAGAGTACAAGCTATAGCTTATTTTTTAATTATTGCAAATTTAATTACATTTTTCTCTGTAGCCAGCTATTTTCTATTGAACAAGATGACCCACATGCATATGATAAATAGATTACCCAGCTGCTTCTTTGTCTGAAGGCCAGAGAGAAGATGCTGCTCGTCGTTTTCTTTCTTTACTGTATTCAGAGGTAGTTATGAAAGCAGGGACTGAGGAAGAAAACAGTAAGGCAGCGAGACACAGTTGAGTCATATTTCAATTACTGTAACAGTGGGTGAATGAATCAGGAGCTTGTGGATGGTGATGCTGACTGTATTGAAAAAGTGATAAAATGTTGGCAACATCAGACCTCAACCCCATTCCCTACAGCTAAGCTCTCTCCTTATTCAGAAGAAATATATCTAGAAATGCATGCCATCTAGTCTGTGAGGAAATAGGGTGTGCTGGAATCCCATAAGGAGCTCTGTTTCCTGTTTTGTACTGAATTTGTGCTCTAACTTTGCACCGAGATAATTTGATACTTGCTGAGGGGCTTAAATCAAGAAACTGAAGGAATGCATGCAGCTTAGTTGTTTACTCAATAGAAATTAAGAAAAGCCTGACTAGGAAAAAAATATAAGAATAGTATAAAGAGCAATATGACAGTAGAAAGTAACGTTTAAAATTGTATTTTTAACCAGCTAGCTGCAGATAGATGCTTTTTTTTCTGTTCGTTGATGTCAGTAAAATTTATGAAGGCCCTGATGGGCACAATGTACAGGTAAATCAAAGAGAGAATACCATGTTCATGGCCGCAGTCCTCTCCCTGGTAAGTCAGGTATTCCAGGCAGCCAGCCTTCTCCTCTAGAGCAGGACAAGGTTCCCCACCGTTTTTAGGTTCCTGTTGTACATAGCGCCTACGTATCCGCAGATCGGGTTGACATCGTTCTGCACAGCCACTCCAATGACTCCACTCCCCCACGACGCAGGGAAGAGCTGCAAAGCGGTATTAAAACACTACTAGTAGTCAAGACCTCTGTTTTATCCTAATTGCTCCCAAAAGCTTGAGTAATAAGACTGTGTCTGTTTTTTTCTTTCTTACATACTTTTATTTACAGGGTTTTAAATGCTCTTCTAGGAGTTTGCATCTTCAAATTTAACATTCAAACCTGCCTGCAGTGCTTGGCTCCCTAGTCCATCTCTTGTCCAGAAGGAAACAGCTCCTCACGCAAACCTTTCACTACAGCTGTGGGGTTCTACTGTACCCTCTTCTGAAGCATACAGCATTAGCCCCGGAGGAGACCAGCTCGTGGATTATCTAGACCAGTGAGTGGTCTGACCTACCTTGGCAGTTCCTACACCACCAGATTTTGTTCAAAGGCTGGAATATGAAGTAGCAGAATTCAGGAAGCCTTTCAGCCCTCTTGATTCCCCTCAGACTGATTTCTAACCCCTTTTCCTCAACACTGAAATAAGTTCCACTGCCACAGCTTTGTTGCGCTGTTTTAACACAGGGTGTCCTGCTCTACAGTCCTTGCTGCAAAGGCAATTTTTGGTGATGATTTTGGTTTTGTTTAGTCTCAGGACAATGCAGGGACGTGTAGAGTTGTTTCTGTGCCTGTATAGCTACTGATATAGATAGAGCTTTACAACAATGCAGCTATTTAAACTTACTAAATAAAATGTGTAAAAATGTGATTTTAAGGCCCTCTTTTGCTCATTCCCAACTACAGAATATTTGAATTTGAGTTCTCATGGATCACAAACTTCCTCTGAACTTGACCAAAACATTATGGGGAAAGTGGCATTATTTTGAAAGTAAACTTTCAATCATAAGAAACTGCATTTCCCTCAGGCAGAACATCAATAGTACATACACTTGTACCTTTGGTCTCTCCTAACCCAGCCTAATACTCAGAGGTACAAAGAACTTCTCTCTTCATCTGTTAAATTCACATATATTAGGTGAGCTCACTGAAGGTCTCAGATGAAGAAAGAAAGAAAAATGCTTTGTTTTGTATTCTGTGGTATTTTTCTGGCAACTGTTGAAACCTTTAGCCCAGTTTATGGCCTTTGACAACTTTTTGATTAAATAACATGCAGGTTCTTTAGAAAAAAACTAAGTCGTCATACTATATAGAGAATGAGCCCTTATTTCATGTTTGTCACTTTTTGTAACCGTTCCAGGAGAGATGTAAATGATAGACTAAGCATCTCTTAGTTTCAGTATTGTCTTGAAACTCAGAAATGCTCAGTTCTATCATACCTGTTATCTACTAACCATTTCCTTCCTTATTTTATTCTCTGCAGTGCATCTAATAATGATTACATGCTCCATGTAGTTCTCATTTATGTTAAGCATGATACACATTTTTCCGATCTATAGTTCTCCCTTCTCTTGCATCTCTCATTTATATTCTGGCAAAACAGTAGCCCTGTGTCAACCTTGCTAATGTAAGCACGGACAATATGCCAGATATCTTCCAGATGGATACAAATCTACTCTGGAAGAAAAGGTTTTGCAGCCTGGTTCCCAGAATACAGAAAGAGGTGATGGACACATTATTCCGGAGTAAGAAGCTACCTAACACAGAAGTCTTCACGTTATTTGTCCATTAACACAGTACACAACAGTAAAAAACACACAGCCATTTCACGTTTCCATGAAACAGAACTTTCCTTAGCCTCATCTCCAGGAACACCAAGCCCCAGGTTTTGAAAACTGTGTGGCCTAACAATTTCACTTTTAGCAGGCAAAATGCATACTACAGCTCTTCAAATCTGTACTGAGGGCTGAGCCCTGGCGGGGCTGGATGAGGATGATGTCTGGGTGCTTACTGATGGAGCAAACACAACCCCTCCAACAAGGAACTTCAAGTCTACACAGCCTCGGCAGGCAGAGCAGCAAAAGAACAGGTACGAAAATTGTCTCGCACGTGGGAATCCATCAAGATGAAGAATCCCCTGAGGATAAGCAGTCACTTCCTTTTTTTTTACATTTAATCTGACCAGTGGTCCATTCCCAGTAGCCTCTTTTCCTGGAGGCCACCTGGTAGGTGCTCCAGGTTGGGCAGCTGCATTCCTCCGGGCCGCTTCTGCTCTCGTCAGTGTGTGTGTCTCCAGAGGGAATGTCCTCTGCCTGGACACCAGTGGCAGTACCAGCTTTCCCGTGCGTGCACGGTATGCTGCGGGGCGAGCGGGGAACGGCTGCGTCTGCGGCTTTCCTTAACCGTGAAATGAGACAAGCAGTCAAAACGCTGCAGCACTGTGTACTAGTCCATGCTGCTTTCCCTAATATCATTAGCTGCTTTTTGTCCTCTGATAGGCTTGCTTTTTCAATAGAGTTATAATTAATGTCATGTAATTGAAATACTAGCACATAGTGTCTTATAAAAACTTAAAGGTACCTATGTTAATATTAGAGTTTCTTATTGATATGGAAATTGCCCGGTTCTTCAAAGACTTGTTTTCATTGCACATTCCAAATAGGCTTAAAATTATTTTCCATGTAGTGTGAATCACATTTTACTTTGCTTTTCCACTCCTTTATAAGGGCAGGTCTTCAACATGATACTTAGAGAATGGTACAAAATACATGTTATAATCAATGGTTGGGCTATCTTAAATTGGTTCTGAATAGCTTTGGGTCATGCCTCTCATTAGTTAAATGAAGCCTTTTCCTTTCCCACGTATGCTGTTTCCCATTAGCTTGTAATGGAACATATCGCATCTTTTAAATCTTTTTTTTTCCCTGTATTACAATTCTGATTACAATTTAAATCCCCAAGAGGCTTTACAGCTTAACCACTAGTTACGTACTTGTATCAGCGTTGCAGGAAAGTGATGGGACCAAACTAGTCTTTCAGGAAAATATTTTATGCCCTCTGGGATTCTGCCAGTACAAGACATTGGGCAGAAAGAGTAAAATGTGATAACCTCTTTGGTGTTTGTGACTCTTTTCATAAGACACAGAAATTGCTGGGTTTGCTCTGTCACTACATCTCTAATTTCTTGGAGCACTACAGACATCATAAGGCAGATAAAACCCCTGACAGAGGCTACCCGGCAGATGTCCTTACCGCACTATTACAATTCCCCTTCTTTCCTCTCACTGTGCACCTGTTCTGACCAAACCTGCCCACTTCTGAGTGGTCTGACAGCGCCAGGCGTACGCGTGGCCGAGGATGCTGCATCCCACGCCCTAAGGAACTCCGCTGAAACAGAACCACAGAGCAGCCCTGGGCACTGGGCCACCAGCTGTCCATCCTGCTTAGCCATTAGCATTCTCTGGCATTTTCTCCTACTTACTAATAAACACCTTCCCAGACAGCTCCTGGGTATGATTTGTAGAACGGCACTGGAAAATAACATGGAAAATGCATATGGCTCCCTTCGCCACACGCAGATACCTGACGCTGCACCACCAGGCACTGCCCTCAGACACATCTAGGTACCCCAGGGCACACGAGACAGTCTCTGTGGCTGTGAAGGCACCACTCTAACACATTGCAGCACAACCCTCAGACATTTGTTTCAAGCATTTTGAACTAGAAAAAAATCAAACCAGTGATAGTAAAAATGTCTTAGACCCCACCATGGGCTAGCCAGGACAAGTGCTAAGTGTAGTATGGACCTCACAGTCTTTGCCACCTGGTCGCAGAGCCAGAGAACAGTCCTTAGCCCCACTTTATTTAATAGTAGAAGCATAGACTTCAATGCCTGATCATCCATCTTAGCTCTACCTAGAGTACCCAAAGGACAGTAAGTGTCATCTAGCCCGATTTCCTTATCTGTTGACTCTCTTCCAAGTTGGCTGTATGAACGACCTGCAGAAGTAAGAATTTCCACGTAATTTTAATCCCATATTAGCACCTTGATATGCAGATAACATCAGGTCTAACATCACATTTTCCACGCAGAAAACTCCCAAAGGGACTGAGTAGCTGCATAACAAATAAAGCGATGACTTCACGTCTTACTGGAGTTAAACCAAGCTGACAGTTAAATATGGATCGTCTGCAGCAATACATGGCAATTTTATGATCATCAAGATTTCGAACAAGAAGTTATGAATTGCCTTAGTCATGTGGAATAATAAGAATATTGGGTTGCTAGAATGGAATTTAGCCAGTGGGATAATAATGTCGCTCTTGCAGTCAGTACCCAGCAACTATTAAGGGACAGTACACCAGTTTTGTGCCTCATTGGAAAAATGTCAAATTCCTCAGTATGACAGAGAATGGGTCCCAGAGCTGACACAAAAAAGGAATGGCACCATCTCCTGAAATACAAAAAGAAGTATCAGGGACCCGTAGCTACATCTTTACGGTCTCTCTCGATGTTACTATTGGTCCAGCTTAGTTAGCACAATGATGGTAGATGATGCTTCATTGAAACAATGAGAAGGATGCAAGTCAAAGGAACCTGAAGGACAGGATTTGTGCTCAGGTACCTACCAAAATGTGGAAGCTAATGAGACACTTGGAAGTTCAAAAATACACAGAAAAATTACATTGCTATCCTATGAAACACAGCTTGAGTGGTCAGGACTTCCCCCCCCATTTACAGCACTGTGAATCATAGATATTTTTTTTCTGAGTCACACTCTATTTAATTTCTTCCCATCTCTGGAAAAAAGAGGATTACAGTATCTTCACTGAATCACTGCACAACATATGTTGTAATGTATAAGGATCTGCGGATTTTCTCAGAGTAACCACTTCCATTCAAATGACAAGGTCATTCCTTTTTCAGGCTTTCTCATTGTACAGTAGTTCCTATTTTAAATGCTCTCTGTGTACAAAAATATTCTTTCTTCATTGTTAGAACTATAAGGA
>NW_008824238.1:5831902-5834432 GCF_000699105.1 Pygoscelis adeliae | reverse complement strand
CCTTGTATTTATAAAGTACCAGACCTACTGCGATTTTTAGGCATGACAGAATTTAACCATGGCATTGGCAGCTTTAGGACGCCCCTCCTTTCAGTGGTTTCTATTATTTTGGAGCATTGTTTTTGTATTATTCCTAACACATTTCTTGATTGCATATACTTGAGGCACTTTACACTTTCCCCAAATTCTTCATCCTGTTAAATATTTGCAAAAGGATGAAATGTCATTTCAGAAGGTGCTGAAATCATGAGTGGCGAACAGGCTGACAAACAAGCCGTAGCACAAGAACCATTGGTCACCTTTCTTCACGTTTCTGTTCTAAATTTTTGAACTCTACATTCAAAACAGTATTTCGGAGTGAACTATGCCAATAAACACCCTTGGTGTCATTAAACACATCGACAGAATTTAGAAACACTCAATGGGGAGACCTCAACATCCAACAGGAACAAAAATGACTTTAAAATTTCCAGCCATACTTGTCTAAGCTGATATAAACTGCCACTGGAACTACTTGGAATTTCTGATTATACAAAACATAACTTACTGGCTGCTTGCAATAGAAAGAATATATGATCACTTGCCTTCAAAAGAATGACTTCTTGTGATCAGTCCTGCAGTTTTTGGATGTATAAGTTCTAGGACCACCTCACTAGGCTGCCCGTCCTCCCATGCTACACTCATGGAAAACATCCTGCTCCCTTTGCTTGCGCTAGCATTGGTGCTCGCACAACTGGGCAGCGAGGCAGTGCAGGGACTCAAACCGGCCGGCAACGGGCAATAGAGAAAACAGAAATCGTTTCCCGCGGGTTTAGCTCCCTGAACTGGGCCACCAGAGACTGTCAAATTCCAGCTCTGGTGCAGAAGAGAGAAAGAGGCAGAGAGACTTCACTGAGGCTCCATCTTCCTGCCTGGATCTAGGGCACCCACTGTGCACGCAGGGTACAAGAGAGAGGCAGCGCAAACACATCATGCCTTTTGAGGCAACCACCACTGACCTTGGGACAAAAACTACCATCTCGATAACGATAAGGCATCACCAGGTGCCAGAAGTCATGGTAAGAAGTGTCT
Source organism: Pygoscelis adeliae (assembly GCF_000699105.1). NCBI lineage: Eukaryota > Metazoa > Chordata > Aves > Sphenisciformes > Spheniscidae > Pygoscelis > Pygoscelis adeliae. The sequence continues at coordinate 5,833,361 of NW_008824238.1, read as the reverse complement.
GAACTAGAACTTTTCAAGCACAAGTTTGAGCTGCTTTTTGAAGAACATGGAAATTTTTATCGGATTACAGCTCCGTTTTAATGCTAACACTATGCACCTTTATTAGCTCTCTCCCGTTATACTTGAATATTAAAAATAATTTGATTTACTGAAAAGGCACAATACGCTGTGACTATATGACAAGCAAGCATCTTGTCAGTTCTCCCCCTACTGATTTTCCTGAATGAAACATCAATATATTAAAAAATGCTGATTTTAAAGATGCTACCTTCTGTCAGACCTCGTGCTGCATGGGTTTTTTTTCCCTTGTTATTCTAGAGAGAATATTTAGCGATCAGAGAACTGACCGTGTTTCCTGTGGAGACCTGGGGTCAGAGTTCTGCTCTGCTGAGTCTTTCTGCGCAACTTTACATCACCTAGGACGGGTCTACACCGTCCAACGGTCCTGCTCCCCCTTCCCAAACCAGGCAGGCGCAAGCCAACTTGGGTCCCAAAGCTATGTGGCTATGTCAGCACGGCGCTGAGCCTGCTAAATACACCCTAATTAGCAGGACTGTGCAGCGGAGGAGACTCATGACTTTTTGGCTGCAGGCTGGTGTGCGTCCAGCCATCTGGGAAGAGACGTTAGGCTCTCCGAGTGCTAGTGCTGCACCTGTAAAGCCAGGGCAGTGTCCCGCACCGCAGACAGAGGGAAGGAGGACAAATTGTGAAGACCGCGAAGGATAGAAATACCACAGAAAGAGGGGGTGTAAATACCTACAAGACTGCTGGGTCCAGTTTGGTAGAACTGGGCCACTTTCCCCTCCTTGCCACTGCTCCCCTGGGAGCCAGGCCTTCCCCCGTAGCCTGGCAGAAGACCCTCTCCCTCATTCCCCCCGCTCATTTTGAAGTCCCTGCCTTCACCGTGGATCCTTGCTGATTCCTGCCTCTAGAAATGAAGACAAAACCTCACCCTGCGGATTTCCCGTTCTTTCATTGATACTTCTTTGGCAAGACAGGAGGAATCAGCTCAGAGGCACAAACGGTGCTAAATGAATCTCCCTGTTGTCTCCGTAATCCTACATCCCTGCTGTAATCGATGTGTGTTTGGGATGAGCATGAGTGAAAAGTAAGTAACATCACATTTTGGAGGGAAAATAACCTCAGACAGGCAAACCCCAGGCACTGTACTACAGCTGATCCAGAAGCCTAGCAAACGCCTAGTGTGGGAAAAGTCCCTCTTCCCACTCCTGTGCCTGCTGCTACCCTCACGCAGCCCCAGCCTGGTCCCTGCTCGTGCCCCCGCCCCGAGGCTCGTGATACCGGGGAGGAATCTGGCCTTGCAGAGCCCCCTCACAGCTGAGACCCTAACCGCGCACCCCACCTCCAAACCCCAGGAAAAATTCCATCCCACAAAGCACCGGCAGGCAACCAGCTAACGATACCTGGAGAAAGGGACGGGGGTGCCCGGGGGATCCCC
>NW_008824238.1:5790602-5831267 GCF_000699105.1 Pygoscelis adeliae | reverse complement strand
GTGGGGGTGGCGGGAGGTGAGGGGGGGATGCGCGCCTCCGGGGGTGTACTGCGAGGCGGTGTCCCGCACGGGGATGTTCCCCACGGGACCCACATGGCAGTGACCCACTCAGTGATGTCCCGCACAGTGATGTGCTGTACAGGGATGTCCTGCACAGAAGTGACCCACACAGCCGTGTCCAACACAGCGATGTCCCGCACACTGATGTCCTGTACAGCCATGGCCCACGCAGCGATGTCCTGTACAGGGATGTCCCTCACATCAGTGACCCGCACAGTCACGTCTGACACAGTGATGTCCCACACAGTAATGTCCCGTACAAGAATGTCCCGCACAGCAGTGACCCACATAGCAACGTCCCACACGGCGATGTCCCACACAGCGATGTCCTGCCCAGCCATGACCCTCTCCGTGATGTCCTGTACAGGGATGTCCTGCACTGCCATGTCCCACCCAGCCATGTACCATCCAATGAAGTCCTGCACAGCAGTGACCCACACAACCACGTCCCACACAGCCATAGCCCACACAGTAGTGTCCCACACTGCAGGGACCTACACAGTGGTGACCCGCGATGTCCCCCACAGCAGTGTCTCCCACAGTGATGTCCCTCACGTCCCACATGGTGATGACCCCCACAGCAATGTCCCGCGCAGTGATGTCCCTCCCACACAGCGATGTCCTGCACGGTGGTATATCGCGCCGTGGTGAGCCTCAGAACAATGTCCTGCACAGCAGCCTCACGCAGCCATGTCCTGCACAGCGGTGGCCCTCACAGGACTGATCTGCACAGCAACGTCCCACCCAGCAGTGCCCTGCACAACAGTGACCCACACAGCTGTGAACTGCACAGCCGTGCCCTGTACAGCCGTGACCCACATAGCCGTGACCTGCACAGATGTCCCAGAGCGTCCCCATCCACCTCCACACAGCCCAGTGAGTGGGGATGGCCTGGGGCCACTGGACGTGGTTTATTGGTACAGGCGCTTTCTCATTTCAGGGAACATCCCACACAGCCAGGAGCATTTGCTTGTGTTATGGTTTTCATTTTCTTTCTTTCTTTCTTTCTTTTTTTTTTTTTTTTTGAAGCTCTGTTTCCAGAACAAACAAAGGAAGCTGTACTTGCAGGTGCACGAGGAAAGCGGGATGGATCCCCAAGTAACTTCCTAAAACATGAAGATTTGGATTCTGGCTTTCAGTTATCTCCAGTCCTAGGAGGTTTTCAGGATTAATGAGACCTGATCATTTCAGCCAAAAATCAAATCCCCAAAGTAAGCAGTGAGGTGACTGCAAAAATATGTTAGCTTTGCACACTTCAGTTTGCAGATAGTTAGCTACTAAGGCAAGAGACATCTGGTCTCCCAAAGCTGCCTACAGATGGGAGGTAACAGTCTATTATATTATCTGCTACATGTGGGTACTTGGACCCCCTGAGACAGCTCGGGCCAGCCAGAGTTTAATTTCTTCTAGCAATCACAATGTTGCTCTTAAAATGTTGTTTAAATCCCAGAGGATTGTGTCTGCGCTGTTATCCAGTGTGCCATTAATGAACTCACTGGCATGTTGCCAGCCTAAAACTTGAACCCGAGAATAGCGAACGCCGGGGGAGTTCCTGCAGTGGGTGAGAGGAGAGCAAGACTTGCAGCCTGCCTTGGTAAAAGGCGGTGTGAGATTAGGAATGCCTCTTTATGTTTTCCTTTCCTTTATTGGATTCCCGTGGTTCACCTGAAAGGCAAAATATTAGCAAATTAATGTAGAAACTACCTTTATAAGTAGATACATCGTGTGCAGATGACTTATGCTTAAGGGGTAAGTCAGTAAAACTTGGACGAGTTTGGAACAGATTAAAGAGCGGCTTTCTCTTAGTGGATATGTTTACAGAAAAACAAGAAACTATGTCTGCAATGGTCTAGTAAAAGAAAACAGAATACAAATGAAAAATGTTAAAATTTCTACTAGATACAGTAAAGCAGATTCTTCATAACAACCAGAAAAAAGTATCTTAATTAAAGGAGAGAACAAGCTCACCCAGTTTGTTCCAGCAAATACTTTGGGTTTTTTCCTTTTTGTTTCGTTCCTCGCTATTAGGAGTAGCAGCAGGTAACTCATGAGTAAGAAGGACAAAGAAGCACAGTGATGTGTTCTCGGGCAATGAAGCAGCATTGAAACCCTTACAGGCAATTCCAGCAAAATAGGCAGAGATTTCTTTCTAGTTTGACGTGAGGTGGCCCACAGAAAGTAGGTGTTGCTCATGCCCTGCTATTGGTTATCTTTTTGTCATGCAGATAACTTTACAAGGAAAAGCAGTTTTGGGCAAGGTTGATATAAAAGGGATGTGCAGGTAAGCTTATGGAACGGGCAGAGCCCTTGCTCTGTCTTCCTCGTGAGCCAAGGAGGAGCATTGCATGGAACAGAAGTCATCAGTCATCTGTTCCACACATGCCCTCGGTGTCGAAATACTATTTCTTAATCCCAGAGGTGAGAAGTCTCAGGACTGTATTGTAGTCCTCTCAAAAACAGGTATTGCTGCTGGCTCTGAGATTTTGAAAACCATGGTCTAGCTCAAGTCGCCAGCCATTTTTGTACTTTTCTGCCATTTCTGCCCTATTTTAGCTTCGGGTACTCAAAACTCAAATTCCCAAACCAGAACATAACTGCAGTATTCTATGGTAAGAGGGGAAAAGAAACCAAGACTGTGAAACATGTTTTTCAACTAATTTCTCCAATATGTAAATGGTTCCAATGAGTCTCGTTCCATTGTTTTCTTATTTCCAACCAAAGTGTCCCTGTTGCCTTACATGGAGTTCTCCTTGGTTTATAATATCACAAAGACAAAACTGAGCTAAATGAGCTCCAACAGTAAATTAGAAAGAGAAGAAGTCTCTATTATTTACCATACTTACCAACTCTATTATTTACCATGGCTATTTATGCTCTCTCTATATAAAGCATGTAAAGCAGAGCCAAACTCTTACTCTGTCCATTCCTACGGTGTGTGTCTACCAATAATATTAGGCAGAAGACTGGAAACACCTGCAACTGGCAAAAGCTTCAGTATGGGAACAAAATATATGTTTGATAGTAAAATATGTCTCTTTTATTTTCCAAGTTTAACTTACAGCCGCAGTTACTTTGAGGACCTGATATAAGGACTATTCAGCTCAACTTCAAAGTCTTTTTCAAATACATTATCTGTCAGCCCGCAGCATTCCACATGCCCACAGCTCCTCACGAACAAACTCTCTGGAAGGTCCTAACTTGCACAAATAGAGCTCATTTTTCTTTGCTGCTAGGAGGTTAATCCGATGGCAACAAAATGAGAAGACTTCAAAGATCCTGCAGGGCATTTCTTTTTCTTTTAGACCCATGTTTGCACACAGCTCTATTTATTTTACAGAAATACCCTTCCGAAAGCAACCTGCTTACATTTTATATTGAGACAACACAGTGAGTGATGTGACTACAAAGGCTGCAGGCTGTCTTCATCCTCTTACACGGGATCACGCTTCCCGGGAGCACCACAGTCAGCTACAACTTGAGCTTGTCCTAAGAAGCCCTTGTTCCCCTTGTTCTGAAAAAGTAGACTTTCTCCTGATAACAAATAATCCCTGCTAAGGTGAATAACCAAATCATGGTATTTGCTAGTGTAGCTGACAGCTTAAAGCAATAGCAACACTTTGTGTGTAAGAAAAATGAGGACTAATTTGTCTTCACTAATGATCAGCCTGTGTAAGAACACAGTAGATGATACATAAAAGAAGGTTTCTATAGCTTCGTAGCCTGTGTTGTTATACAGAAAGCACAATGCTGTTTCAATGACTAGCTTGAGCTGTTCTACATCAAATCGCTCGTAAAAGAGCATGCTGAGTACCTGGCTATATTTGAGAGAGGTCATTTGCTGTGCAAACAGCCTTCCCCTTCCACCCGCCTTGCCCTGGCAGTCCTTTCGGGTGCAACCCTGCCGTGGGAGACACATTGGCTTGCTGCGTCTCAGTTACAACCGTTGATTTTGGTTGGGGTTGGTAATGATGCATGAAATTGCTTGAATTCTAGAGGTTAGTGGGAATATAGCAGAGCTATCTATCAGGATATTTTTAGCTGATTTTTAAAGGCCTTCACCTTCCCTGTAAGTTACTGAAGAAATGTCCAAGTACTGAGATGAACACAGAGCTGCCACGCAGGAAAATGTCAGGCAAATCTGTATGCCCAACCTAAGCAGATCAGGACCGGAAAACATCCCTTTCCTGGTTTTTTCCCTGAGTTTCTCTTTTTACAGGTTTGGGGAGCTGAACTAAAACGAAGGGCCTGAGCCAGCAGGAGGAAAGGGAGGTAGCCCAGGGCAGGGCGGGCAGAGGGCGGCAGGACTGCCTCCACCAGCAGCAATTAATGATGAGGCTGGCTCAGCTAGTGCACGTGGTAGAACATTCTCCTTACTCTACCAGGCTACCGCTACATCTTCTGTTTGAATAAACAGCCTATGGGTTATGGAATAATAGTATTGCAGTCATAAGTACATTTTCTCATATTAGTTCTTATTTTATCTTAATTCCATTATAATCTAGAAGTGTCATCATGATGTTGTTCCAATTTCCATTTGTCTTAGTGATGTTGAGACCAATATTCCCCAGGGATCACTCACAAGGGAGCATGCCGAGTAGCTGGCTGTGTTTGAAGAAGAGCATTTGCAGCATAACCAGCGATGCATAAAGCAATGAGTTTCCTAACTCCCAGTCCTGGAAAGTCAGCCTGTTACTCAGACAACCTGTCCTGGTTCTTCAGGCCAGATAGGACACTTGTGCTTTCGAAGGCTTTGCTCAGATGTGAAGGCATCTATTCCTGATGTGTGAGGAACACAATCCACTTGACTCCTGTTAGCTATCTTCCTGCAGGGTTTACCAGGTAGTTTTGCTTCTTAAATGCACATGATTAGCCAGAGTAAGAGAAGGTTGCAGTTTAACATAAACACTTTCCAAAACAGAACTGCCTCTTAAAAATTAGCATCCCATGATATTATTCCACATACTTCCCCGTTCCTCCTGCTTTTGGGTTATTTTGTTTGGTAGTTACAGACCCCCTCTTTTCTGTAATCATGACTAAATCAATTACTTCCCTTCCTGATGGAGGAATCATTATTACCACTTTAAAGATAGGAGAAAACGATACTGAGAGATTAGGGCCCCTATCCAGCAAAACACTTAAGCACTTGCATAACCCGAGGCACATAATAACCCCACTGTAGGACTGTTCACTTGTTCCAAGTTATGCAATCCTGGAGGATTTACTGAACCGGGGCCTCCTGGTGTGCCCAAGGGCTCCCTGAGATGCAGCTCCCTCACTCTCAGCTGCACATTGCAGCCACCAGCCCCTCCTTGCACAGCCTCAGAGCATCCTCACTATTCTGCCAGATCTAGAGCAAACATTAGACCTGATTTAGGCTCAGTCAGCTCCTTTTTCATCAGAATATAAAGCTGAAGAGATTAATAGCTTGTCCTCAATTTGTTATTTAAATTCATGCAAAAAGTGGCTAAGACTGTTTATTTCTCATTAACTCCGCATCAGATTTTCCCTGCTGTTTTCAACTATAACCAGTATCAGCATAGTCCAAAACTCGATCTGTTTATTTCTTTCTCAGTTATCACATCCAGTAGCAAAGATTCAGCATCTTGGAGTTAGTGGATGATTTTGATGATGGTGCATTTTGCAGAGAAGAATGCAGCTCCCCTTCCTGCAGCTGATGAGCGCATTCTGCTAGCAGGAATAAACACACTTTTTTTGTCAATGAAGAAAGCAGGAATAACAATGAGTTTATGAAATTAGGGCACTGAACTGTTGAGAAGGAGAGTCATTTTTCTGATCATAAGCCCACTTTTAAAAACTTCTGCCAATCTTTTCACTGGTCTGATGAAAAGGTGGATTTTGCTGACTTGAATAATTTGAAAGTAAATGATGATTTTGGTGTACGCTGGCTGGCAGAGGAAACTGTTTATATAATTCTGGGCTTGCTAATAACCCTCTTCATAGCTAGAAATGGTGCCAGGGAAGCTGCTGGCTATGTAAAAATGCTTTCCCATTTCCTTGCCTTTATTGTTTTCTGTCACAGCTTGGGTTTTTTTTAATTAGTACATGAACTATTTTTAGTGTCTGTGGACAAAAATGTATTGTTCTGGCTAAAATGAGGCCAGGTACCATGAAAATGTATTCAGAGAAAAACATCTGGAGCCAGAGTTTGTCTTTGGCTATGTGCAGTGAAAGTTTGCATGCTTAGTCCAATTAGTTACAGCCATGTCACTTCAAGTAAGCGAGTGTAATTGTGTCAGTGTACAGGGCAGATTTTGGCTCTCAGGCTGCAGAGAAATATTCTGAACCACACACAGCTAGCATCTGCAGCATCTAGAATATTCTGAATTATTTTGTCCATCCAAATTCCATGCATATCTTGCTATTTAAGAGCAGAACAACGAACAAAGCTTTTCAGCCAGATGATGGATTTAAGCAAATGTCATTTTTGATAAGGCACCTCTTTGTAACTCATCTAATCAATTCTAAGAGATCTTAGAGTCCCTGCATTGCAGGCAGACTGTACAATACCCTGAGTTCTACCCTTGTGTGTACACACATGTGCGTGCACCATGCAGGTAAAGGTACAGCAAGATTTTGTGAGCCCTAATTCAGTCTGAAGGAAATAGAAGAAGCTTTTCCGTATGTAACAGTCTCAGCTGAGAGGCAAGACGTGGAGCCCTGTCATATCAGTTTCCTGCAGAATTTCAAATCGAGCTCAGAGTCTTGATCCTTTTCTTCATGGCTGCCCAAAGCCCAGTCCCACGCTATGCCTCTACTCCAATCAACCATTAAATTCCTCTAATGTGATGAGGGCTCCATTACCAGGGGAGAGCGTATCTGTGTGGAAGTAGCATCCATAATGGGAACCCGTGGAGGAATCCACCAGAAATGAAGAGCTCTCCCAAAGAACCAAGTGCCTTCTGTATGCCAGGTAATACCGCATTCTTTGATCTTGCCTAAATAAAAAGAAGCATATATGTTTACCAGAAAAGACCCCCAAAATCTACCAAAATAAGTCACTGCAATGTGCACACTTTCCCTGTTAAAAAAAAAAAAAAAAAAAGAGACAAATATAACTCATGTTGTTAAACACACCTGTGGAAGTTTATCCAACACTATGGCAACCAGAAAAGCAAGACGTCAAGTCTAGGATCAGTCCTACAGTCCTAGCTGCGTATATGAAATGTGTCCTGATACTATTTTCAGTAAAAGAAATCAAGTATTTCAGAAAGAGAGAAAGAAGTAGTATCTCCAGTCATCTGTCATCTGTGCAATGCAGGCTTTTAACACTTCACCAGATAATTCCCATGCAGAGGCAGATGACTTACAGTTAAGGTAGCTCTACTTTAAAGTAGCAGGCATTTTCAACATTTTTCAGGTTATGGGACCCTAAAATATTCCATTAGATGCACAGACCTCTGCAGAAAACTCACAATATCTAGCATACAAAAATTTACTTTTCTTAATCATTTTAGAAGCAGCCCATAGAAGAGCCACACAGGTCACAAGCTGATAACGACTGAAAGCGGAGAATCGCTTTCAGGAAAAAATCAGGCATTGGTTTAGAGACTGGAAATAATGGAGAAGTCACCGGATCCTACATTAATCCAAATAGGCATGTTTTCATGTGTGTTCAGCCATGTTTTCAGCCTCCCACCCCTGGATTGTGCCAGCAGCATAACTACCAAACCTGCTGTAATCCACTAGTGACCTTCAGCCAGAGTGGGACAGGGCTGGATGACAAAGAGAAGAGAGGGTGAGGGGATGAGCCCCAGTGCTTGGTTTGGTTGGAGGGTCTGCTTTAGGCCCACCATGGCTCACTCTGGTCTTTCAACACCACGGGATCTGAGTATATCCTTCTACCTGCAGGTACCAGCATCAGGACCTGAAGGTCCTCAGGACATGTGTAGGTACCTCTGCAGGGAGGGAAGCTCAGAAGTATGCAGTTAGTCCAGTTGTTACCACTGTCTTCTTGTGTTCAAATCTGTCTTGATAGCAATATCCCTTGACTAAGCTACCACAGAACCACAATACATGCATGTGGTAGAAAATGAGCCTTCTCATATAAGGCCAAGAAACTAGTTAACCTTGCAGGCTTACACCAAGTGGAGGATCTAGCCTAGGAAGATCCCTCCATTGCCACCATGACCTTCAAGGCTTCTCTCAGGAGATTCTCTTCAGGTGTCCTCAGGACTGCATCACCCACCAAACATGACTTGCTTCTCCCTCCTTCCACCGTCTCCACTTTGCTGCTTCTGCCTGCAGCGGGGCCAGGCGCTGCCCGCCGGCCCTTTGCACTCACTGCACTTGCAGCATGTGACGGGTTTGTGACATGTGGGCAGAGGCAGCCAGCTGAATTGGCAGAAGTTTTCTGCAGAGACCCTGAATGACTTATCACCTGGTACACCCCCATCTCCAGCTTTGAAGGTTTTCCTTGCGGAGGTAAGTGGCCTCTCCCGGACTCGCAGAGGAGTGCACTTGAAGGGGCTGGGAGTGCGCTGGTGTTTTCTTAGCACTTACCCCACTGGGAGGACTATTACGCGCTTCCTTTTTTGGGCTACCAGTAACAGATACTTCCTTATTTATAGAAACACTAACCAGAAGTGCAGGCAGGAATGAGGATCACAGAATCAAAAGGCCCTCCTGCTGCAATGTAAATATTCTTGAGTGCTTTGCAGTTCCACTTACAAAACCTGTGTATTGTTTTAAAGATAAATAATATAAACTTTAAAGAAGAGGTCAATCCCCAGTCTCAGCTGGCATCACTCCACGTGACTTATGTGGAAATATGCTATTTTAGATGGAGATCTGCCCTTCCGTGTTTCACCTACTTCATGTACTTGGAAATTTTCTGAGTGCTCTGCACTTCATAAAATGGCCCTGAATTAATCTGGGTTTCTTCCTGGTGTTCTTCCTGATGTGTAATACCTGCATTTCCTCCCCCTTTTTCAAAAGGCATTCTCAAATATTAGAAAGATTTGGAAGAGCCTTCTTCCCAGACGGCAGCTGCAAGCAGTGAAGGAGTGAGAACAACAACTGGGGACAAGCAGTGAGAAATAATCTTCTCTGCTGAGGTGTTGAGTTTGCCTCCGGTTCAGACTCTGGACACAGGATGAATGCATCTCTTTTTACTGCTACTTCAGTAGTAACAGCACCAAGCCTGGCCTGGTGTACATGCAGCCTGGGCACATCTTTGTCACCTAAAATGGAGATTACCCAAAGTGTACAGAAGGTTCATAAAGTATTGAACAGTGCTAAAGAGCACAAACAGCTTATGCAGCTTGAGCCAAATTCTCCCCAACACACGTTTACTATTGTGCCATTTTTAAAATTTTTGTTCCTAATATCACACAACTGCAGACTGTAATTTGGATGCGAATAGGTGACACTTCATTTCCTTCAAGGGTACTTCAGATGGGTTCTAAGATGGTAGCAACTAACTCCTAGACTCTCCCAGAACATTTGCTTTCCATTCCCAAGCAGGTTTCCATAAGGCTTTGGGTAGGCCAGATAATCTCCCTGAATAACTACAAGGTATTTTGGGGCCATTTTAATGAGCTAAACCTTTAGATTTCCCTTAAGAATTAATTAACAATTTACTACCACTGCATGGTTGGAAGAAGAAAGAGGCAATAAATGTGGCTGGGCTTTACATTCTGTCGGGGTGGATGGGTGGCAAAGGCAGATAAGCCCTGAACTCAACAGGAGCCAGCTCAGCTTTGCCTGTAGCAGATGAACCAGAACAGCCATCTCATCAACCAGTGCCAACAAGTGAGAGGGCTTTTCCCACCCAGGAAACCCATTTATCCATGGGCCTGAAATTATGTCAATATCTCTGTGTTTAAATCTATGTATTATGTGTGTAACTGCATATATTAAAGAGAGAATTATTTTTAGGGCTACATTGTGTCTTGATTTGTTTATATCTTTCTCTTAAATGCCTTGTTTTGCTATGTAGCTTGAAGATGTGAGTACTTCAACTGTATTTCTGTCTCTCTCTGGATTCCCATATTGGCTTAGTTACAAAGCAGAGGTCTCCAGGGCAGAGGATACCCGCGGTTAGGCCTCTCTGTCTGAAACATGTTTATCAATTCCTCGTGCAATTATCTGCACATTAATTTGATTGTAGACCAGCACAGCATGTCTACAAATTTGATGTTGAAATTCTTTACATCAGTTTTGTGTTCAGCTAGAGATATAACATATCCATGGAGAGCAAAACTAGATACACTGCACTTAGTGCATGGAGAAGCTTATATTTCAGAAAAGAGAGCAATTACTTTTCTCATGGGATCTCATTCTGGTTTTATCCACAACTCGTGAAACTCAGAGAACTCTGAATGTATATCAATGCAGAATGGGCTGCCAGCAGTCTGACAGTGGATTTAAATTAAACTGAAGAATTAAAATTTGTAAGTTTTTATACATTTCAGCTACATTAGCTCCAAAAAGAATATACTGTAGAGATTTTTTGGTGTGACTTTCAAAGATCCTGAATACCTACACTAACTAGGCCACCCATTCATAACTATGCTTTCTGGCAGACAACATCAGTCTTGGAGAGATCTTTTTGTTCATCCAAAGCAATCAAAAATACTGCAATCACTCATATGAAAAAAAAAAAAAGCCCTACCCCCATTTTGAATACTTTCAGATTTACAGCATTAGGAAAAGGTTTGACAGCACCAAGTGTTTAATCTGCAAAAGGATTATAGTTATCTTCACAGCATGCACACATCATTAATGTTAATGGGAACTGCACCTCCAAGACTCGCCCTAAAATGCTGGCTGTAAATAGCGTCCCAGTAGGGTAATTAAAAGTCTGGTAGAAATACAGCAAGTTCCAACAAACTTTTTCTCCCAGGGTAAGTGGGAGAATTTGGAATTGAAAAAAATAATCAGCAGTTTGCCTGAGATGGGTAGTGCATCAGTTTTACAAACGAGCTCATACACAAAGGCTTTTTCCAACTTAGGTATATTAGTTGGTATATTTTGTTCTATGTTTCTTAGCCTACTTGCTTTTTCCTTCATTTCTGTAATCCTACTTGACCTGAAGTTCAGTGCTGGGCTATGTTTGCAATCATTATTGTATCAGGATTGCCCATTCCCATTTCTATTTCTCCCATGCTAACTACTGGGAAAAAAATATCAAAACTTTTAGCAGAATTACATCTTTTTTTCTCTCTCATTTATTTCTGCTCAGGCTTAATGGAAATCCATGTTTCATCAGTGAGGTGCAACTGCTGGAAAAGAGTATGTCTTCTGCCAAAATTAACTCTATCTTCTAGAATTATGGGGGCACCAACAGATAAGTACAACAAAACTGATCCGTCTCATTTTCTTATTTTGCAAAGACTGGTGATGAAGGTGAAGCTAGGAATGAAATCAAAGCAATCATCTAATACGCCATGAGGACAAAACTGCACTGTCAGAAGGAAATAGCCTAGAGCCGCTAGACTTGTAATGTCCCATAAGTTATCCCATTTTCAGATGACAATGTTTGCCCAAGGGGCAACGTAAGCCGTAGGAATGGTTTTCCTAATCCACAAAGGTTTTAAAGTAACATTATAGACCTTGACACATTCTCAGCTGATCTAAGATGTTCACACAGAGGCTCAGAGATTATCCAGTAACCTTTGAATCTCCATCACTGACAGCAAGAGACTTCAGACTTGGCCTCCACCATCTCCCTGTCTTGGCCTTGGAGAAAAAAATTTCCCCCCGTATTCCTGTGTGTGCATGTTTAAATGTGTGCATGAGACAAGTGCCTTAGCACAGGATTTAAAATACTCCAAACAAAATGGACTTGATTATTTATGGGGAAAAGAAAACTGGTTTGGAAGTGATGCCACAGGCAGTAGCTGATTGTGCTGCAAAAGACGAGGCTTTAAGCAGATTTTTCTACAGTTTTTTCTAAAGGAAAAAACAGCTTCTTAAAATGGAGCTTTTCAGCCTGGCATGCCTAAAAGAGCCCCTATGCTCTTTTCTGCAAACATTTAAGGGAAAAAAATAATGTTTCTTTGTTGTGTTACTTGGTTTCTTGACCTCCTTACAGAGCAACTCCCATCCCCTCTGGAAGTGTGTTGGTAAGATGGTGAACACTGCCCTTTAATGGGTTTTCATTTGTCTACAGAACAGGACTTACTGTACACAAAAAGCAGATTAATCACTTGCATGACTCCACTGAAATCAACAGGCCCTCTCAGTTAGGAACTGGATCCAAAAAACTTGACAAAAATGGGGTTCTACTTCTTTACACATCACCAGATTTAAAAGTATAAGATCAGTACTGCCCTGCACAGCTCAGTTAAAGCAGCAGGACTAAAACTGATCCCCTGAATAAGTAGCATATGGATTTGTGATGCACACAGAGAAAATGTAGCACAAGGCAGTCCCGACTTCTGGTTGTGGCCTAAGGCAACGATGTAGTACAGATAGCATGTTGTTAATAGGGCCGAATTATTATTGGTGGTAAAAACCAAGCAGCCAACAAGCAGAGAGCCTCAGGCCTATAACGCTGCTGCTGCAGCACAGTGTCAGGAATGAATGGCTGCAACAACCGGTGCTGTGTTGGAGAGCCTGAAGTCTGACCATAAGCAAGCGATACGGCTCCCCAGAGCAATGTGGCAAACCACATCACACTTTGAGTGGCTCTGCAGGATCACTAATCCCCAGTAATCTCTCGCAGGCTAGGGAAGATACTGTAAACGGCCTTTTCCTGACAGTCAACCCAAGCTTACAAGGGATTTTAAAAAGGTTGCAACTGGCTATGCAAACTCTTTCCACAGCCGTCATCACAGTGTGAGCTACAGGAGTGCTTGAATAACATCTTGACCTCGAGATGAAGTGGCCTCAAATAGAATATCTTCACCTTCAAAAGAATAGAAGCAAAAACTACCAGCTCTGCATCACTCTATTACTCATGGATCCAGACGTCATCCTCCAGCCCTGCACAGCGCTAGTGCTCCCACTACTACCACCCAGCATGTGACCTAAAAGACCTCACAGCTCTGGAAGCCATCTTCTCCGTGCCTCTGGTGCCACTTGCCCCTCCAGCATCTGCCTAGCACACATGCTACCCCTCTTCTTCAGCTCTAATGCTCGGTGTAATCCCCTCTTTTTCCTGAACTGAATCTCTGGGAAAGAACAGACACATTCTTCACAGTAAGAGTGGTCAAGCACTGGAAGCAGTTGCCTGAAGAGTCTGTGGTATCACCACCATCTTTGGAGATACTCAAAATTAGACTGGACAAGACTTCAGACAACCTGATGTAACCTTAAAGTTGGCCCTGCTTTGGGCTAGATGACTTCCGGAGGTCCTGTTAGACTAGTATTACTTTATGATTTTAAATACAGCTCTCCTCTTATTCAAACTAAAGCAATATGTCTGCAGCAACAGGAATTGAGGGGTATCCCTTTCACAGCTTGTGAAACGTCTAGTGACCTTGACTGTGTCCTCTGTTTCAGAGCCACCAGAACTCAGTCGAAGCAATGGTGTTTATCTGTTGCGTGGCCTTGCACACTACACACTGAGTATTTACAGAGTAAATGGAGATGTTTGGACCTCACCCACATTGTTCCTTTGGACTGCACACTGTATGAAGAGGAACAGGCAAAATAGAGAGACAGGACCCTGCTATACAGTGAAAAAGGACAGAAACTGCAGATGTCTAGTGAACATGGAAAGGAAAGATGGTCTAAGTATTAGCTTAGCAAAGGATTTGTCTTCGAAAGGATTTAATTGCTCGATTAGTTATCAAGTGTATGATTGCTTTCTGACGAGAAAAATATAGCTGTTTTCCCAACAAGAGCAAGACTAATAATTCTGAACTGCTGTGTACTTGATTGCTTACATCAAACAGCCAGTTGTGTATCTGGACTTGACATGTCACTTACACACAGTAAACAGTTAATTTTGACTGCGCTGCCCCCATTTGGTTCCTTTACAGTGGCAAAGTAAAAGACACACCACTACTCATTAGGTGTTTGCCCACACTAATAGATCAATGCCCTTTCTGTTCCACAAAATAGTTTCATGTTATATTGTTGAAAATCTTAATTTTTTTCTTCCTTAATTTTTCAAGCACTGATTTTTTTGCTTACTGTCAAGTAGGGTAGTGGGGAATTTGCTTCGTGACATAGAAACTCTTAAAGCAATGGCTTAAGATTTTCAGTGAAGCGTATACAACTCTCTGCTACAGTAAGTAGCAAAATCTTGTGTTGGTAGCTATTCCAGCCTGTTAATTTGATTCCTAATGGAAATCTGGAGTTTAATATGAAATTCATTTGATTTAGGCAGGTGGAAATAAAGCAAAGACTAAATGAACACCTTCGATATCTGTAGATATAAATGAAAATTTAAAGTTCTGCACTCTGGTAGCATCAAGAAGCTAGATACTGTCATGACCTGCAGTTTTTTACTGTGATCATATTCATTTTTACTACAGTAGTGCAAAGCAATCTTAAGGAAGAAAAATGAATCCAGCCCTTGGGCTTTCTGCTTAGCACCTGGTGGAGTTATTTACACCTGCAGGAAGCAGATAGAAAGCACCGCCAACAGAGAACTGTCAGTTCATCTGCTCTGTTTTTTAAGCCCAGTTTGCACAGGTTGGAAGGGTTTCCTAAAGTGCAAGGTGGTGGAAAGGCAGCAGAGTTAGAACCAGCCAGACCTTGTTACCCCAGACAAACTTGTAATGCCAAGGTCCAGTTTAATGATTAGCTTAAGCTTTTTTAAGCCTGTGCTTCTGCGGAAAGGGTAGTCCTACTTTCCCACTGTCACCACATGCATATTTCTGGTACCACCCGGGTCTGGTATTCGGGCCAAATAGAGAGTCAGGTCAGCTTACTGATTCGGCTAAATGCTAACCTATTTTCTTTTTGGTCTTGGGGTTTTTTTTGATGAGCTGATTTTCAAGCAGCTGTGCAAGCAGATCCAACAGCTCTGAGATTGCATAACTGCCAGTGCTAATGAGAAAGACATGGTGGGCACACACAACTGGAGCACAGATGATTGCACAGGCATCTTTGATGGCAACATGACCTTGCATTGGATTAAGACACCACCTGTAGAAAGCATATTGTGATGCTGAATATGACTTGGCACTAGCATCGCCATCATGTTTTAAAGATAATGACTATACAGCTTTATATGTTATTAATCATGGTGCCATATTTACCCTTAAACCTACACTGTTTTAACTTATCTCATCCTATTAGGTTTGTACCCTTTACCCAATAAACTTGCTTTCTTGAATAAATTGCAAAAATTTAATTTAGCTTGCTGACTTCAACTTCTATTAAATATTTAATTTAGCTTGGTAAATTCAGCTTCTCTTAAACATAAACAGAAACACAGCATTCAGTGTCACTTTTGAATATTTCACAGCAAAGCCAGCAGCAGAAGTTCATCTCGGTAAGGAGGCAATAAGAAAAATATTTGTCTACGTTAGCCTGCTTCTAAAGAGCTACAGGCTTATCAAGTCCAAGAATATCCAAATTTCAATTTGATAGCAGAGTACTCTCTCTTTCCTTGAACAACCCCTTAAGTGAGCACACTATTTTAACACTGGAGTCAGTGAGAGCCTATTTTGCAATTTGACTTCATTGGAACTCTGAGCAGACCTTTTACAAGATGCTTGTCTTTCATTTCAGGGAAAAAGCTGACTGGGCAAGACGGTTTCCTGCTAGTTTATCACTTTTTCAACCAGAAGTATGGTTTTGGCATTTTTCCTTTCAACTTCAACGGAAATGAAGAGCAAGCTTGATTGAGGTGTTGCCAGCTCTCACTATTTCATCACAATTCTCACTACTTATGTTTTTTCTTAAAGCCTCAAGATTCTGGCTGAGAGAAATCTAAAACTTTTCTATTTCATAAGAACCTCTCCTTGCATTAAAAGCAAAGCTTCTGTCTTTTTTACTTGCGGACAAAGTATGAAGAATGTGAGGCAATTATAGTTTCAGAGCTTAAAACTCCCAAGTCAGATGTGAATAACCCACCTTTCTTTTTCTTCTTCATGACTTTTACGCCATTTCAAGACTATGGGGATTATATTCTTGTTTTCTTTAAGTTTGCGGTTGGCAGCACTGCAAATGTAGCAGGAAAAAACATGAGCATCTTTTATCAGTTTTCAGTGTGACCTATCAAATTGAAAAAAAGTAGGACTGGGATTTGCAGAGCTGCCTCCAAGATTTGGACAGCTAATAAAAATGAAAGGAAATGGTGCAGATGGATGAAATTGCTTTTGTGTCAAGGGAAGCATGATGTTTAAGTAATACCCAAGTTGTTGATATTTTTAGTTTATTTCAGCTTAATATTATTTTAACCCTAGGTCATTGAGGTTGGCAATCTGTAAGTACTACAAAGGATTTTTTTGAAACTACCAGTTTTCCAAAAGTTAAATGTTGCTGTTTGTTCTGTCAAAGATACTTCATCTGATAGCAAAGTTTCTGTATTCAGTGAATCATCTGGGAATATCAAATGTAATGATGTAGACAAATAAAAGAAAATCCTACCCTACCTGTTTAAAATATAGCCATTGAAATGTTAATATTGGAAAAAAAATCCTCAGAAATTATTTTATCATATTCTGATGTTAGCAGAGGCAATGTACAGTTCACATTCTCTTTAACATTCAGGTTTTAAAAACTGGATCATGCACAAAACAGGTACGTGCACAAGCCAGAAGTGAAAAACTGATTTTTTGAACATTCTCCACTGTTATTTCCCCCATCAATTTGACCTGTTTATAGATAGACACACAGCCTGGCAAAGTATAAAAGTTTATTTATTTCCTGTCTTTAGGTATTCCCCATAAGTTATGCAGCACAAAAATCCAAGGAGCAGTTTGCTTATCCAGTAAATGGAGAAACTCTGTTGTTGGAGTATTTTACATGGCTGTCATGAGACGTACTTTTTCTCTGCCATTTAATTTATACAAAATGAACACAAAGAAAAGTTAACAACACAGTTACGCAACCAAGCTAAAACTTATTAATCAAACGCATATATTTATTTTTATATTTCTACAAAGTAAAAATTGCTACAAAAGTAGAATGCGTTCATGGTTCCTTACTATTTATTTAATTCAGGGTCTGTAACTCAGTCATAAATATGAAACCTGACACACATACTACCAGCCCAAAAGCAAACTGGTTTATGAAACTGAAGACATTCATTTAAATTAAAACTTGACAAACATGATTCTGTTGGGATTTCAGATTTTTAGCGTTTAATAATCAAGAACTGAAAATGTGGGTCACTCAGGTTTGATTCTACCTGCTTTGTCGTGCCATGGTTTGAATCTATAAAAAAGTGATTTTGCAGGTGAATCAAATGGCCTAGTTCTCTCAGACAGAAAATGGCATAAGCTGGCCCTGAGGGAGGCAGTTCTGCCCTCTCCACAGCCTCAGCATCTGCTTTTGCTTTCTGCATTGTCCCCACCTCTATGCTGCCTCAAAATGTCTTGAAATTACAGTATCAAGGCATGATCCCACTGCCAAAGCCCATCGATAACAACCCACAACATGCATTGGTGATCCACCATGTTGAAAGGATCATTTCCACTTGAAAGTCAGGGGTTGTGGAAACTTTTGTCCAGAAACTACAAGGAATTTGTTCATTTGTAAATAAAACACAGTGGGACTTCTGGTCAAGTGTAAATGAAGTCTGGAGCAGTAAGGGTGGAGGGGAGCAATGATAGGAAAGCTGGCTTCAGCCAGCCTTTGCATTCATCCTGCTGGGGGCTTCTCCTGGCCCCGATCTGAAGTCCCGGAGGGACTCTCAAGCAGCGAGGCTGGCTGTGGCTCCCTGCTTGCAGAGGCACTGCTACCCCAACCCTCAGCCAGCCCACCCCAGGCTGGCAACAAGCCTCCTCCTCTGCCTCTCCCTCCTCCAGCTGGTTTTGCCCTCTGTAGAGGTCCACCAGCACAGGGAGAGAAGCAGCGCACCCCCCTGGGCCTCTCCTGCTGGCTCTCTAGCCTAGCTGTGTTTCTGTCCTTCCCTTGATGAGGGGAAGTGGTCCTCAGCCCTATCCTTTTCCTCCCTCCGTCCTCTTCCTTTGGCCACGCATGCCACACAAGTGGGGAGGTACAAGAGGGTGGCTGGGCATTTTGTGTGAGGGAGAGACTTCTTGGGAAGACGGGAGATGAAGAAAGAAACCTTGTTCCTGTAGTTTCTCAAGAAATATTTTCCCATTTGCAGCGCCTGCAACCTTTTCTTGTCCCTATCCCCACCTAAAGCTTTGTTAGGTTCATCAGCCCCAGAAACATCATGGACCTGCTTCAGTGTCCCAACTCCACCTTTCCCTCATCCCACGAAACCTCCTCTGCTCTTGCTTCCAACTCAGGCTGTGCTTAACCCAAGGCAAGCATTAGGTCTGCAAAGCAAATGACAGTGTCCTGCTGGGCCGGGATCAGGGGAACGCTCTCCCTGCTGACCAGGAGGCCTTTTTTGGCCTTGTGTGTGGACACAGCATTTCACATGTTCCCCTCCCTTTGGCTTTTTATAGCTTTCCTAAAGGGAATAAACTGGAATTAGATTCCCTCCTACAGGAGGATCAATCGAACCTGCATTTTTAAGCACCCTGGAGGCTGCAAAACTGGAGCATGCGTAGAACAGAATTTTGCTTGCTTTCCTAGGAGGACAGTATCTCCTGTTTCCACAGGCTGGGCATATCTCTGGGATGAACGGGAATTGTGCCCTGTCCTGCTGGGTGTGCAATACCATCCTGTCCAACACAGCCTGTACTTTATTTTTATTGAAGATCAAAATGGGATTCATGTAAATAAACTATATCTCATTTAGCCTTCTTGGAACAGGTTCTCATGAAAGGAGTAAAGGTTTTCATAACATTTACTTGGAATATTTATTTAAACTTTGGAGGCCTTCGGCACATACAGTTTTACTGTTAACATTTCCCAGACATTATCTGCAGATCACCTACGCTAATTTTATCAGTTCACACCATATGTGGTATGATATTGGGGCTTTTACAGGCTGTTGCCCATTTTATGTATTTTCCTCACTGGTAAAGTAAAGCCATTTTAATTGTATGGTTGCCTCCACTGTAAGGTTTGTTTTTTTATTAATTTTTTTGTCCGTACAAGGAAATGTTGAAGGCTTTGACTCTGAGACCAAAAATAGAGGGAAGGAAAAAGGGTTGCCAAAGTTGTGACCCACTTTTTCCTTCACTTCATTTATATTGCAATCCTTTTAAATACATGAGAAGAGCTATGCAGCTTTTTTGATTAAGCTCTATAAACCAGATTCAGAAGGCTGTGGAGTTAACTCTAGACTTCCATTACTATAAAGGAACTTGGAGCTGAAAGTTCATGTTGTGTTTAACGTAAGCCCTTCATATGAAAAAAAAATCCGACATGATCCCTGCTCACAAAGAAAGAAATGGCGTTCAAATAGGCTGCAAATGAGATGCCAGACCACCTCTTGAAATATGCTTTCTCGTGCCAATAATGTTGCTTTTTCTCTGCTGGATAGCAATTAACATCTTTTCTCCAACCTTATTCCGGCATATTTTTTGTGCCAAAGTGTCCTGGACCCAGTTGATGTGCATGAATGCTCTTAGCCCAAAGGTAAATACCTTCCAGCAACAGTGAATGGCTCCTGCAAGGATTAGAAATGGGCAAAACATTCCCACTGCATTTGATTCTAGTGGTACAGCAGACGTCTGGAAAGAGGTGCTCAGTCCAGCTAAGAATGGACTTTTAGCAATAGCCCACTTTCTTCTCAGTAGGTTCCTGGCGGGTTTTCCATAGCCCTACTTTTTCCCAGAGCAGCACAGGGGACCAATGGCTTCTTTCTCCTGAAAATATGTCCATTTCTGTATTGCTCTTCCAGCAGCAGAAGGCTCTCCCTAATACCTGGAAAATCAATTTGCGAAGTTTTCTAGAAAACTCGCAGAACAAACTTCCTAATCTAATGTTTGAAAATAGCAAGGAATCACTAAGGGTTTTCCAGCTGCAGTTCTGGACTAACTTTTATGGGGCGGTCCTACAGGACTTTTATGGGGTTGTCCTGCAGGACTTTGGCCAGGCTGAAACTAACATAATCACAAAACTATGGCCAAAGATGTTAGCAAAGAATTTTGTTATCATAAATTCTTGAACATCTTGCATTGACAATGCATTTAATTTTAATTACCTTTTTTACATTAAACAGTAGGAATATACTTGTGCCAGTTTTGATTTGGAAATAAAAAGCAGGCAGAATTTTCCCAAATGTTTCAAACAGGGAGGTTAAATGTTAAAATGTGTTTGTCCAGCATTACACAATAACACAACTAACTGAGGACAACATTTCTGACAACTCCAAAGTATATTTTGGTAAGACAGTTTAAACACGTGGCATGAGAACTTAGGAGAAATATTCATGCGGGTAATATCCTGTAAGAGCGGGTATTTTTTTGCCAGGCTTTTCAAGGAAGCAAGACTTACACACCCTGACTGTCTGTCCCTCTTTTATTTTTTCATTGGTTTGACAAAGAGATGGAGATTTTACATATATTTGGAAAAATAATTATAGACACCTCAAGTATGTTTGACAGAGAGAGAGAAGCCTTCAATACATTGAATCCCTGTAAACTTTAGGAAAATCGGAAGGTGTATAGAAAGACCAAAGTAGTTTCCCTACCGAGGAAAGGCAATTTTAATATAGCTGTGTTTCTACTCTGTGGTGCAGCATCCATTTGACCAATGCACCCTGCTACTTCTTGTTCAGTCAAACAGAAAGCAGTTAGCAAAGGAGCTGATTATACCGCAGCACGGAAAGGGGACTGAGAAAATGTAACACACAGATCCATAGGAAACTAGACTTCATTTGTTCAGCTACTCATGAAATAATTTTTGTTTGCAATACATTAGGGTAATTAATTGCACAGATATGTTTAATGATTTCTCTCTCATTTACTTGTTGAAGTGTGTTGAGGGATTCATTCAGTGCTAATAAAAATACTGCAATCCAACATTAACTGCCGAAACGCTTATCTGAAAAGGACCTCCCAGTTGTTTTCAGGTAGAGTATGGGTCAGCAAAGATAAAGGTTTAGATGTTATCCAGTAAGATGGTGCTTGAAAATCATCCTGAAATACCAAGTTTATTTACTCTCCAAGAAGAATAGACAACTAACAGTACTGATAGGCCAAAAAGAGAATTACTGAGAGATGGCTGAGACAAAGCAGTCTGAATTGAGAGGGAAGAGAAAAAACTGTTAGATACAAAAGATATTGAAATGTGTTTGGATTTTTAATTATGTCGTTATTGCTCAAATAAACCTTTGTGAATGTATTCAAACCAATATATATATTTATCTCTTTTATTCAAAATTGCTTACAATAAAGCAAAACTCCTATTGATTTGGGTAGAGCAAGACTTGGTCTAGGTCACTGATGGACTTATGCCTCCCTGTGTGGAACACTGCAAGCAATGAAAGATCAGAGCTAGAAGAAGGAGTAGGAAGCCACAGTGGTGTGTTGAGAGGAGGTTAAATGCTGCCAAACTGGGGCACCTTCATTTCATTGTATCTCATTTGTATTAAATAAGAGTTCCTTGTTGTCCAAATGTACAGCCATTTGGTTCACATTACATGAAGAATGCAGATAAAGGATGAGAGGAAACATATGATTTGACAAAGTCACATAAGCTGAACAAGCTATGAGAATAGCATGCTTTGTAAACAGATGTTGCCTTAAAAAGGATTTGGTTCAGAACTGTATGTACCAGCAGGGATGAGATTAGCCCCTAAGATCTCAAAGTTTGTTCATCTGGCAAATGATGGTCATCATTCGACTTTTTTCTTGGTCTTACAGAAATGCAACAGAAAGCATGTCTGCACAATCATTTGAGGACAGGCATGAGCTCACACTGCCTACTGACCAGGAATTATGTGGCTATGCTAAATGCATCCCTAAGCCGACACTAAAATACCCTATCTGTTAGCTGGGGTTCGGTGCCACAATGACATAGCCAAGAGATTTGTGCCTGGCGAGAGGACAGGGAGAAAGAGCTCATATTTATGTGCAAAATACTTTGTAGACACTGGTAGCTACTGGTAGCTATTGTCACAGTAAGAGACACAAACCGTCAGTTTTGGCATACTTTCTCCAGACTACACTTCCATGAATATAATCTAATATATGTTTAATAATTTTCCAGTCAGATCACAAAATGCAAATGTGTCAGACGTTGCACATTGTATTTTGGTGAAATGATTGTGGTTAGCATTTAGCAAAAATAAAACACTCAGATCAGGTTGTAATTTTTGCAGTTCCATAGTCAAAAGGTCTGAAAGTAACTGGAATGAAGGGAGTTTGACCATGAAGAAGAGAGATGCCTGCACAATGCTAAGTTACACAATTACCTTTGAATACAATAATGGGTGCCAACAGTTCTTAACGTTAGTAGTCATTGTGTCCTAAATAAACAAGACTATTACAAAAGGAAGAGCCTCTTTTTAGCAAAAACTGCTTGCAGGAACAAACATACGCTCACTTAGTCTCTACAATTCACCAGTCTCAGCTGTCCACTGTGCTGTCTGGTGGCTAACCAAGTCACCGGGAAGTGGAGCCAGATTGCTGGATACTTCTTCGATGTTCATGTGGAGAATACCCACAAGTGTCCTTTATCTTTCAGATTGCAGTCCCTGTTCTTTGAAAAATTACCCATTTTGACACATCTGTTACTTCAGTGGCATTTCTCTTTCTTGGTCTTATCAATGGCATCAATTTTTCTTAATCCCATTAAGAACATCAGTCCTGTGTGAGACCAGCTGTCTCCTGCAGCTCTTCCTCTTATCTTATGCTGAGGGTTGGACCAGCTGAACCTTCACAAGACCATTGTTCTTCAGTCAGATCCCACAGATTATAGCTCTTTAATACCATGCACAAACATTCCCCCTGCATTCTGCAAGCATAATGCGCATACACTCTCATTAACCTTATGGTGGTCCTAACAGGCCAAACGATATTGCTTAGGCAACAGCAATATTGCCACAGTATTGCTTAGGCAAGTAATAATGATTGAGTAGTCAGGGAAGTTCCTTTGCTAGCATACTATTTCTCTACTGACAATCTGTTCAGAATTTGTCCTTTATAACCATGGGTAGTCACAACTTCATTAAATCATGTTATAAGATATGAAGTATCTGGATGTATGTTATACACTGGGAAGAGGGAATAGCTTCTTAAAAGCTGAAAATATATGAACACAATCCTGATGCCTTTGAAGGAGTTATTCTGCATTCACCAATAGGAGGTGAGCTGGGCCCTAAGCCCTCGAGCCATCTGTAGTTTTGAATATTTCTCTACAGGCAGTTGATTTGAAGTCAATTCTTTGCACATTTTCACCAGTTCTTTTTCTTTAGTTACATCATTTGTGGTTTTGGTAGATACTGACAGTAGTTCCCCAGTCCCTCTAAGAATGTATATCCCAGCTGGGTGGAGCTACGGAGGATGACTTTTAATAAGATTACATAGCATTTTTTATAAGAGCATACCTTTTTATAAGATAATACAGTCCAGTCAAAGGATTCTTCTGGCTAATTTAAACTTAAAAGCTTAGGAAAATAAGCCTTCTTTCTGCAAAGTATTTCAGTAAGCAGGCTGAATCCTAAGGAAATATGAATTAACATGGTACTGCAGAAGTCTGTAAGGTAATATACCAGCTGAGAACCTCTCTTGTAGTCTTTAAGTGCTGTTCGTGTGGTATATAAAAAAAGGTCTTGGAATGTATCCTGCCACTTATTAAACAATGCAGAAGAAGCAGTAAACATAAAAGTACAGACACTATGAGATCATCACAGGCTTTGAGCACTGGGAGGCATGAATTTCAGCCAAAGGGCTCTGGTCCCTAAGAGAGTGATTACCTTATGATAATGGAGCTCCTTCAGCCTTTCTTTTACAGGGGGAGCATTTGCACTTCGATGGTGAAAAATAAATAATGGCATTGGCATTTTAGAGTGGTTAATCCTTTGTTTGGACTCAGCATTTCATACAGTGAGCCTAATACCCATTCGAGATACCATTCAAGAGCCTAATACCCGTTCCAGTCCATCAGAGTGCTCCCTCTGTTCAGACATGCAGCCTGTGTTTAGAAAAAAATGTAATGCTTCTGACAGCTAGAGTTTTGTGTCAGGCACCAGAAGGGTATACTCACCCATCGCACATTGGAGTCACCTGGAAAGTAGGGCTGAGAAATTTAGGCAGGCCCTCACCGGAAAGTAGAGCAAAGGGACTCCTTGTGTAACTAAACTCTTCTGCTTCCACGCAGATTCAGGGACAGACAGTATGAAATACTAACCCCCCAAGCACCTTAAGGTTTGACAATTTGTTTAGTCTGAGCCAATTCTAAAATCCAGTGTGGCTATATTGCTGCAGTGACTTGATTTTTTTATGAAACTGATCTTGATCCAAGACACTCCCTGGAAACTTGACTTCCAGAGAAGTAAGACAACAAGGATGTTCATGATAAAACACCTGTTTGTTGTTAATTTAGTAAGGACCTTTGGATCACAGCCTGGTATGATTCTGCCTTTCTGGTTCTTCTTACAGTCTCCAGTAAATAATGGAGTAAAAAGTAATTTTTCAAGTGCTTTTCATCTCACCCTTTTGAATATAGTTCTGGTGCGAAAACTAAGTCTTCCTTTCTAAGATTTTTGTCAGGTGGGACATAAGCCAGACACTAGGCCTTCAAGTCTTTAACTGACTGGTCAATGGCAGAATGAAGAGCCCTTGGGAAAATTTTTCGTAGTAACAAAATCTGTAGTAACAAAACTGGAGTGACCCCATCGCATATTTTCCTTTCTTCATTTTCCTTTGGCAAATAATAAACTGAAATATTTTCATTGCCTGATACTGCTTGCATGCACAAGTAATTCACAGACTGAGGTCTAAGTACTAGTTTGAATTCAGTGTCAACTGGTAATTGTCTTCTGCTGAGGAATGAACTTTCCTCACATCTGTGACAAAAACACAGTCTCACTATTTGTGAGACTAACTGTTCCACGGTAGCATCACATGCAATTTGGTTATCTGCTCTTCCTCTCCTGTCATTTGAGTCACATTTCAGAGAACATTGCCTATTTGTATTTTGTATCATGCCGTTATGCCAAAAGTGACATCACCTATCATCAGACATCTTTCATATTCTCATTTGTAAGCATTAGTATTGTTCCAGTTTTCAGAATCAGATTCAATAACATTCAAAGATGTTCTTCATTCGAAGTGCTTACTTATTATTTTCCCTGCTAAAATAAAACATATTTGCTAAATGTATTCAGAGAGAACTGAAATGTTGATCAGTAAATATTTTCTGATTTCTTCTTGGCATTCAGAATGCAGTTCTGAATTACTTCTTTCCAGAAAATAATGCAAAAAGAAGTTTTACATCCAGGATTGTTGGAGTTTCTACTCAGGGCTGAGCCTATTCAAAGATCTAAGTGGACAGAAACTTTCTAAAGACTATGGCTAAAGAGATTATTTTAAGAGGAATAATTTATTCCACAAATTTCATCTCTTCTTTCTAAATGTGGAGTCTGCACAAGCAGCTGGCTTGTTTTCTTATTCTTTTAATTACACAGGCACTTTTGTATCTGTAATTTGCTATAGAAATGATGACATTTGAATTGTGTCCTTTAAATATCACTAGTCAGATAAACGCCCAAGCACTGCTCAGACTTCTCAACTTGTGAGTTTTTAAGTCTACTGCAGTCAAGGTTCATGGAAAGTGGGTTTAATCCTTGGGAGAGTATAAATCAGTAAAATGCTACCGGCACAGGAAAAGGCCAGGCAGTGTTGTAATGGCTTCTGATTGCCCTGCAGTTCTTCCAAAGGAGGCAGGCAATTTTGTATCTGAACAAACCATCAAAGGCAGGATGGAAAACAAAAATTACTCGTATCCACAGTGAACTCTCCTAAAAGAGGGAGCCATGCATTGTTAGTTGGTTACTGCATGAATGTTTGCCCTCCAAATTCTTAGGGAAAAAAAATCCTAATTAAATGTAATTCAACATTTCTTCTTTCTAAAGCAACTATTAAGGAAGACTGTTCTCAAAAGAAAATAGCTTGTATTCCTATTTACTACATCAGACTGAATATGGAGAAGTTCAAACCATTGGAAGAAAAGGTGCATCATAGGAGGTATTCATGCTAGCCAGGTGGGGAGCCTTTACCAGGGTGCCTAAAAGGAGAGGCGCATGTTTGACTTCCTGCAGAGCCAGGAAGAAGTACAGACCCTGTGGGGAGCTGTCCTGCACAAGGGTTTGGCTTAAGCAGTCCGAATCCCTGCAGGTCCTGTCTTTCTCCATTGGGTAAAGAAAGAGCGTAATGAAATTTGCTGCCTCAAGGTTGGTAGGCGTATGTTCCCTAGGCTCCTCGTTCATTCCAGAGTGATGGTCTTTTATCCAAGTTGGACCTTGGTCCGTAAAAGCCTGTATTACAGTAACACAAGATTTCCACAGCTACTCTAATCCTCACTACAGTTTAATTGTGTTGCTGTTCGATTCCAGAGATATCTGTTTTGTGTGGTGGACAAATGTGATCCTGGACAGGTTTGTCAGGTTATGCTCCTAGTTTCTGCAACCTATGATACGGAAATGTAATATTGTTACTGGTAATGCTGCTGCCATTGCATTAGCTATAACTATGCCAAAATCCAGTACAAAGGAGTATCCACAACAGGTCCAGCATTAGACAAATTGTATAAGATAATGACCATAATCTGTACAGGGATTCACCTTCTTAGGTGAATCACCCCTTACAAAAAGGGTTGCGCACTGTGGTAGGACCTTACAAATTCCAAAAAGTGTGAGAATTAAAATGATGTTCAATGAGCTTATAAAGTTTAAATTTAATCGCAGGCAATGAGTGGATTCCAGTTTCTTCCCTCTCCTGCCATAATAAGCGTTCATAATGCTGTACTTCAGAGTCCCTGTGCGCAAGGAAAACATTCCTAAGCCAAGGGTATATAATGAGCTGCAGTCTTAGTTCGTCGCACAGGTAAAAAATTCAAATGTAAAACACATGAGGCAAATAATAAAGTATTTAAGACTCTTTCTGAAGAGACAGGTGTTATCAATGATACTTTTAATGGTGTTCTGGTTCACTGGGAAGGCTCTGAAGGCACATACCATTGGATTACCTCCTCTTGTGACAGAACGGCACATGCTCATCTGTACTGTATCATATTTGGATCAGCTATGGGTCCAAATAGCACCTAAAAGCTAGATGCCAAATGCCTAGATGAGAGGTTAGATTCACACCTAAGGATCGATACTTCACTCCAAACTTTTGAGTCTGGGCCAAGCACAAACTAGAAAAGATGAATTTGCCGGATTTTTTCCGGATCCAACTGTCGTGGTTTAACCCCAGCTGGAAACTAAGCACCACACAGCCACTCGGTCACTCCCCCTGCGGTGGGATGGGGGAGAGAATTGGAAGAGTAAAAATGAGAAAACACGTGGGTTGGGATAAAGACAGTCTAATAGGTAAAGCAAAAGCCATGTGCACAAGCAAAGCAAAACAAGGAATTCATTCGCTGCTTCCCATGGGCAGGCAGGTGGTCAGCCATCTCCAGGAAAGCAGGGCTCCATCACGCTGAACGGTTACTTGGGAAAACAAAACGCCATCACTCTGAACATCCCCCTCTTCCTTCTTCTTCCCCCAGCTTTATATGCTGGGAGGACCAATATTCCATACTGACGTCATATGGTATGGCATATCCCTTTGGTCAGTTGGCGTCAGCTGTCCCAGCTGTGTCCCCTCCCAACTTCTCGCGCACCCCCAGCCTACTCGCTGGTGGGGTGGGGTGAGAAGCAGAAAAGGCCTTGGCTCTGTGTCAGCACTGCTCAGCAATAACGAAAACATCCCTGTGTTATCAACACTGTTTCCAGCACAAACCCAAAACACAGCCCCATACTAGCTACTGTGAAGAAAATTAACTCTGCCCCAGCCAAAACCAGCACACAAACCCAAGGGAGTAGAAACTGCACAGGAACCGAAGAACCAGGAGGATTTTCACCATTTGGATGCAGAAAATTCACCCATCAATTAATCCTGGATTTATCATGGATTTGAACTTTGAAATATAACCAAATATGGCTGGATTGTGCATTTATTTCCCTACCTTCCACATTTCAACATGCACTGAACTCCATTTTGATCTGCAAAAATTTGAGCCAATTCCTCTTCTTTGTGTCTGCTTTAATGTATCTGAATTTTGCATCTAAACACCTGAAAGCAAAACTAAGCTTAGCTACCAATCTGCCGGGGTTGATGTGAAAGCCCACAAAATCACATCTGGTTTCTCTCAGTCGGAGCTTACTTCTATCTCCACCGAAATGGAAGTGAAGCTTCACTTAGCGGTGGCTGAGCCCTGGCCCAGCCTGGAAGGGGTCGGCTGCAAAGTTTCCATCTGATGGTGATTTATTTCTTTGCACCATCTGGTGGTTCTTTAGACTAAGTGCAACAGCAGTTCCCAAAATTGCTTCAGTCCGTGCTGCAACGGTGCTCACAGCGGCTCACAGCCTCCCTTGCAAATGATCTTGGGATAATGCAGAAGATGGCACCTGTCACCAGAGTAGTTAATAATCTAGAATGACACAAATCCCTCTGGTATGGCAGAAATCCTGCTTTTTGCTTCAGGTTGCTACTCCATCATCCTGATCACAGGCCTCTTCACAAAAGCATGTGGAGAGTAAAAAATGAAATCTGACAAAACTGTATTTATAAGAGGAAAAAGAATTCAGTCAAGGCTTAACAAGTGCTTTAATCAGGATATTCTATAAAGCCTGCCAGAGGTATGTGCCAACTAATAGCAACTTTTGACCCTGATTTTTGGCTTCATTGACTCTTGGCACTCAAACAACGTGCTGGCTCAGCACTGCAACGAAACCGACCAATTGGATCAGACTGTATTTAAGTGTTTTTGGAGGAGGACAGCCATCATCATTAGATGATTAAAAAATCTTAGGCTCAGAAGTGGTGTAACAAATGCATGTCAAACTATTCGACTATAGAGCGCAGGTCATAGGATAGCTCAAGGAATTGAGGAAAAAAACCAGAAAGACATATATTTCCCCATGGGAATGCATGACATTATAGAACTAGTGACGTCTTCACTCTCTGCTTATGAATCCTGGAGCTGGTGATTGCGGTGAAATGGTTTAATGTCTCAGCTGTTGAAAACAGCAGATCAGAGTGGATTTGATTAGACAAGTTCTGCAAATCCTGCCAGATGTTGAACGCTGCTCAGTTAAAACCTGGACTAAGTCCACCAAAGCCAGTGGAGAAAGTAGGAGCTAACAGAGTTCCTTCAGCACAGAGTCATGTCCTTCCTGTGCTTTATCTTATATTGAAATAGCAAGATACCATGTCTCAATGCTTTGGAAAACTTTCTTTTTATGACTCACGTAATTTCTGCACACTCTGATGATATCTGGAGATGTAGAAATGGGCCATAATACTAGTGGGACCTGTCCTTGGAGAATACTCCCTGTGCAAAGGGCACAACTCTCAGAATGGTGGCCTATGGCTGGTGTCCCTGATGCAAGAGCTGCCTCAGAGAAGGGGACCAGTGAGTCTAGCGAAGCTGTTAGACTGCTCTGACTGTGACGGGGATAAACAACACTCCCCGGACAGCCCAAAGCTGCAAGAAAGTTCAGAACAGCCTGAAAGTCATAGAATCATAGAATCATTAAGGTTGGAAAAGACCTCTAAGATCATCGAGTCCAACCATCGACCCAACACCACCATGCCCACTAAACCATGTCCCTAAGCGCCTCATCTACCCGTCTTTTAAATACCTCCAGGGATGGTGACTCAACCACTTCCCTGGGCAGCCTCTTCCAATGTTTAACCACTCTTTCAGTAAAGTCTGTCACTTCTCCTTGTCCTCTGCTATCTTCTCCACACCTGCATCTACATGCCTACAGTGAGTGAAGGTTTGCTCTCTTTCCTTCCCAGATCAACTACATTTTTCACCAAAGGCAAAACAGTATTTAAACTTTCCAGTGTGGAAGGAAAATCTCTATCTCCCAGTTTTTGCTGGGTTATATCATTCCAGTATTAACTGCCAAGCCTATTCCCCACCTGCACATCTATGGGAAGGACCTCACACAATCAGGTTGCTCTCTCATATGAAAGATTTTCTGGTCAGACACACCCTTTTTGAACTACATGGGACAGATTAAAGTTTTTAAAGTATTTCATCTTTCCCTGCTTCTGACTTGGATAATTGTAATTTCTTTGACTTGCCAGCCACTGAGCCCCGTTCTATGGAAAATGCTGTATGGATATAGCCTGCTGGAAGAAATAATCAAGCTGTTAAAAGAACCTCAAGACACACACTGGAAAACAGCTTTGTTTTTACATAAAAATCTCAGTGGTAATGGGTATTTCTACCTGATCTATCAGATATCTCTCTATTCAGTACTGATATTCTTACCAAAGAAAAATTCCCATGAACTCACTTTCATGAAATATTCAGAATACCCCACTATTTCTAAAATAGTAGGGAGTGTTTCCATTTTTTTGAACCTTATATAGACCTGTATCTTTTTCGCCTTATTTTTTAAGTTGATCCAGCACACAGATGCAGGGCATTATATACCATGAATCCACCTTTAAAACAACTTTGCTCACATTCAGATTTGTGAGCGGTCAACTTTAAAAACAGATTCATTTATCAAGCTTGCACCTACATCTGAATTCAGGAAAAGGGTTTGGCTCTGATAAGAGCACAATTTCTGTTATAACAGTCCTGCCTACACTGGGAAGGACTTTCTTTGATCTGTTATAAACTGATCAAGGCTTAATAGTCATCTGAGAAAGTCTTGGTTCATAACTCATTTTTACAGCTATCTGATTTCTTTTTATTTGTTTTGCGTTTATCTTGGGTATGAGGCCCCTGAAACAATTTTAAACTTCTCCACAAAACTATGGATATAAAGCCATCTGTGAAGCAATCCAGTTTCTCTGTTATCATGATTATATCAGATTGTGATTCTCCAGCAAGGCCATCCCAAGGCCAGAGCAATTAAGAAACTTGCATCCTTTTGTGGTTCCTGTTTTGTATTTATTTTTATACTTTCAGTAACTACCTAGTCATATCAGTTTAATCGCTGCAGTTCTTTAGTACCCTTTCCTCCACCTCCAAAAAGGAATTCTTCATGAACGTTTTGTCCCCATGCACTAATCTGTTTTCGTGACCCGAACAGCATTTATCCCCTGGTCATAAACGAAATCTGTATTTCATCACATTCATCACTCTGTTCCGTGCTATAGCCAAATAGCTGCACTCCTACAGCTTCAAATGATGGCACAGAAGAGAATTGTTAGATATGCACATTCCAGCTATCCCACATCTGCCAGGTCTGTTGTGGGCAAAAATGAGGAAACCAGAGCCAAAAAAACAACCCTGCTTTGTGTGTATGTTTTATTTTAAACCATTCTGAAGCCAAGAATGTGAAGATCAACCAAATGCTGACATGCTAGTAATATTTTGTTTTACACAGATCTATAAATATACTTATCACTGTTTAAACTAAGACCGAATATACTGTAGTCATAAGAAACACACATGTTCTAGAGAACAGATAGAAATAATTATATGAAACAAAGACTGGAAACACTTTCTTTTTCTGGGTGGGGTTAGACTTCCTATAAAACTTGATTGGGGATAATCTTCCATTCCTTGTGCAGATGAGCTTAATGGGAGTTTTCTCTAGGATTGGGCCCAAACACATGTATTTTTCGTGCCTTTGGTTTTCAACTTTTCTGCAAACTTCTTTCATTCTGGAGCTGCTTCTAAGATGTCTATAGCTATGAATAGCAAAACTACTATCCATAAGTCCAAATTCACCATATAGGAGCACCTCCACTGGAAAAAATGTAGGCTTCCATAAATAATAAAAAATGTTCAAAAGAAACATGGAATTGCCTCAGCTAGGGATCAGCCATGATTAATCTAGTCTGCCCTGCTGTCTCTGATGAAGACCAGCACCAGACACAAGGCTAGAAAACTGGTATGGAAGGATATAACAGGATCAGGAAGAAAATGATGAAAAAAGGTCGTAAGTTACCTATTGTATAGACAGAATGTACATACCGACTTTCTGAATTTCCCTTATGCTGAAGCTCAAGGAGAAGGAAGAGGCGGACTTCACTGACTGTCTTTGGTGAAGACGAAGGCGAAAAAAGAAAAACAGTAGTGATAATAAAGGGTTGTAAGCAAGGAGGGGAGAGACCTCTGGCTCTTCTGTCTTAGAACGGGCAGAGCGGGCAGGAGTGGAGGTCAGCCCATGTAACGGGGAGTGTAGGATCTCCAGATAAGTTGCACTGGATCTGCTCCTACCCAGGAAAGGAAATGCATTTACCTGCATGCTTCTGAAGAAGAAGAATTGAAGGTGGGAGGTAAATTGCTGAAAATGGCCACAAACACTGAAATCCACTATGGAACTTGGACTTTGAAAGACAGCATTTTATCAGGAAACTAGCAGGAAGGATCTCGTGGAAGGAAATTATGAAGGGGGAAAGAAATGGCAATTACTAAAAGATACTAAAGAGTAAATTGTCCTATAGGTGAGAATATAAGAAGTTTATCTACCTTTACTAATAAAATTACATTCACAGAATCATATGTGTTTGTTTTAGGAAATGCAAGCAAATAAACCCACAAAGAATCTATTAAAATTGGGAAATTAAGAACCTACCAACTTCCAAATCTGTGAAATAGGCCAAGTGAAAAGGAAATTTAAAAAAAAAAAAAACAACAAAACAAAACAGAAAACTTTAGAATCTAGGACTAGATAAAAGGTTTCTTTTGATAAACTAAGGATTAAAATATCTGACTCTTTAGGGATTAGGTAGAACTTATGACTTGATCAGTAAAAGATTAAGCCACCTCTGTTGTGAGATTGATACAATACATAACTGTTAATAGTGCAGTTGATAGAAAATAACTGATTGATTGATTGATTGATTGATTGAAATGGAGACTCAAGTTTGTTAAGCGCTTCTTTGCCAGCTGCCATTATGCCAGCAAGTATCAGCTGAGATTTGTCAAATTTTATAGGATTGCCTGTCTCTAGATCAGTGACTGGCAAGCATTTCTGTTTCAGAAAAAGAAAACACAATTTCCTGAGACAGTGCCTGAGTTGGCAGAGCATTTCTAGATTGAAGAGATCTGAATTCAGAATGGTTCCTCTCACCAAGTACCATACAACCTCTTGGGTAGAAGGACACCTTTGTGAGTCACCCTGGTGTAGCATTAGTAGCTCCCGGCTCTGTAACCAAACCTGCATTCACATGCAGCAGGAGACGCATTTCAAAGCCCATCCCCTTCTTCATTCATGCAGCACAAGCGGCTCCTCATATACACACCGCTCACAGGCACAGCAAGAGGCAGCTTGAGAGAGAGAACCAAAAACCTCTTGTCTGCTTGCTCTTCAGAAGAGACAGCGGACCAGAGGGAAGCATCCAGTTACCCAGATCTGACTTGTGTGCTGGCAGTCGGACCACACTGGTTTTGCATGTGGTATATAAAATGAGCGAACATAAAAATGGGTATTGATGAAGTGCGACTTCACCCTTAAAATGCAGCTGAATTCACTGCATCAGCCCAGCCAAGTGCCAAAAATGTGAGGGAGCTGCAACAGTATCACATAATCTGTCCAATGAATAAACTTAGAGTTAAATGGACCTCACAGCATGAATGTAGAGACTATGCCCATCCAGTGTGAGAAAGTCTCACAGTGTAAGTAAGATTCAGAGATAATTCCTGCAGGAATTGCAACAAATAGGATACCTAAAGAAATTTCAGGCCTGTGCAAAAATTATCATCGCTGCCACTTAATGGCGATATCAGAGGGATATTGAGTTCAGCAGTTTGTAGATAGCCGTGGGTAAGCAACCTGTGTGCTTCTTTTTGCACATTTAAACTGCTCAGTCCTTGGAAATTTGGCATCTTTGTATGGTTCTATTTACTCACTTGGCTCAAGGAAAAAAGCTGGTTAGGAGGGAATGAGTAACTTGTTTTTTGCCTTGCTTTTTTTCCCCAAGAAAGGAGCAGAATAATCACTTTTTTTTTCATTGTTTTCTGCCAGCATGTTGAAAGATGGGCACATTATCAGACTGATAAATTTTCCTAAGAATTCTAGAGGGTTGATCTGAACCAAATGTAAATACTAAGCAATGAAACTCTCATCTTTTTTGTGTTCAGTGTGGTTACAGAAATCATTAAGTCAAGTAGGGCTTGGACTGAGATCTGTTATATTTTTTTCCGTGTTCATCAGAGATCACTAAGTAACTTGGAAAATGTTCTTTTGTATCTTAGCAAACAAAAACAAAAATTAAGACTAAGTTTTTCTCTATGTCATTCCAAAGTGAAACATTTTAGCTTCCTTTGAGGTTTGCCCTTCCCTTGAAAGATTAGAGTTTAAAAACTACCATTAGATTGACAGACTGGCATGTCGAAACTGGTGGGGTTATTACTGATGCTTTATGCTCTCTGGAGCATGACTGCTACACTTATTTGGTTCTCAGTTAAATGTTCATGTGGATAATTCCATGGCAGTCTTCCAAGGAGAAGGTCAAATACGTCAGGATTTATGCTCCTTCTGATTCCTGAACGGTGATCTGTAGACATTGTTTGCAAAACACCTGAAGTTTACTAAGTGCTTGGCATTCATAGGCATCTTATCTTTTTCACATAACAGCATCTACTTACTGTTTATTGAAATCTATGTAGATCTAAACAAATTAAGCCTGGGAATATATCATCATGATGGACAGCCATAGAGTTAACAAAAAAGTACAAGCTAAGTCTCAATTTGTAATTAATAATTAATGTACCTAAGATTGCAAACCCTTTACTCCCACTGGCAGGCTGCTACTTATCAAAGCATTTTCAGTGCAGTCAATGAAAGGTGTGCAACTGCTGACAAACATGAAAATGAGTCTGCAAGTCTTCAATACTTTGTGTACACTGCAGAGTCTTAAGTCAAATCTTGCTGTCATTTATTCAGAACAAACTAGATCTATTATATAGCTGCTCTTCGAAAACTTGTGTCTCTTTTTTTTTTTTTTTTGGCATCCTGGCAGGTCTTTAGGAAGAATCTGCAAGTTTTTTCCTCAGATTTGGAGTGGTGCAGGCATGTCTACAGCATATGTGGCTAACAATTGGGTAGCACATGTAGCACGTCAATAAGTCAGGCCAGCGTGGAACTGGCAGGGTAAACTTCCCTATTTTCTGTGGAAATAAATCTACTGCAACTCCCTTTGATGTCTCAAACCACCCGTGCACAAAAATTGTGCCAGAAATCTGACCTAATGTGTTACAATATACATATTCTGACACTGAATAATGCTGGCTACATCCTTAGTTACCATAAGAGGTTGAATTTCTTCCACAGTCAGCTTGCTTCACTTCATGTGTCTGGCCCTTCACTTGATAATTTGCATTAACTGAACTACTGAAAGCTAAAAGAAAACTGAAAAGGAACATGTGAGCATCTCCTTCTCTTGCAAGCCGTAGTAAGAGAGACACTGTGATTGCTCTCCCTCTTACAAGACTTGCAACGAGAAGAAGAGAGGCTGGCCTGTGACATTTGCTTTGTTTGCACCCTTTTCTTACAAATTTCTTATACTATACCATATACTTTGACTTTGGTAGTACCTTGCATAGTCCGTAGGTGTGAATGGCTTTCACCCATGACTGATTCCCCACAACCCAACCAGCTCTCAATGCTGTTTTGGGAACCACAGCACTGTAAGAAAACTCTGGCATTGGCTGTGACTCAGTTGAGCCTTGCATGTGATGTACGCCATTGGAAAAAGCTGAGAATAAAATACACGTTGGAACAGAAACACCAAAGTATCCATGTGGTTACATTTTCAGCACTCTTCAACCTGAAAAATTACTTTCTCATGCATGTAACAGTCCCTGTTTGTACCATGCGTGCCCCGTTTCTCCCTACTGATCTCAGTAATAAGGAGGTACTGAAACCTTAATTTTAGCTGCTGTGTGTTAATAGATTAACACGAACAAGTTGTAAACTCAGGCACAGATGCTTCATTAGGATTTGAATGGACGAATCACCATTTGAATGAATGGTGATCACAGGACATAATACAAGAATCATATTCTTAGTGTGACATTAGTGTTAGAACCCTGGTGGCACAAGAGGCTTCAATGTTTGCTAGAAATTTCAAACTTCTCAAGCATTTGGAAACGTGCCTTATTCTGCCAAGTACCGAACATTTGTCTTTTGTGGAAAGCTGTTCAACACATTTCTAAAAGTTGAAAAAAGGCATACTACCTCCTCCCTTAAGTCGTTGAGAGAGATAGCAAGTTGTCAGTGTGTTGTATTTCAGATGAATGAAGGTTTAACTCTGGTTTCTTACAGTTTTGGTAACAAAGACATCTTTCTTTACTAATGGAGATGTTGTTCTTCACCTCCCACATGCTATTGCTGCTGTTTCTTATAAATACAAACTATTGGACTTGATTTTAAAATATATTAAGCAACTAAGGCTCATGCTGACTTCATGGGGAACTGAGTTCTCAGTACATCAGGTCCTCACTCATTAGTCCCCTGCTTCATTCTCTCGGTAACACAGACCTGTGTTTTCTTTCCATGAGGTTTCTGTACCCTTTAATGTTTCACGCTGAAGACTCTTTTTTCCTTCAGCTGAATACTAATAACATACAGCTTTTGAAGACATTCTTTATTTCAGCAGTTAGCTACTAGTTATTAGCTATTCACCTGAAAGGTAGATGATAGGTATTATTATCCCCAGTTTTAATAAAAGAAAACTTGTGACCTGTGGGCAAATGGGAAAAGGTTACTCCTTCCTCTTATAAATCTTCCCATGAAATCTCCTTCTTCCTACTGATGACTATATAAGGTTCCTCTTAAAACTGGAACCAGTTCTTTCTAACTGAAATTAGTTGCTAGATGAGGAAGCAGTAGGGAGAAGATTACAGTGATGTTGGTGGGAAGACTACTGGAACTGGCTAGAGAAGCTAGTACTTAGTGAAAATTAATCTCAACAATTACAGTGGGAGAAATAAATCTAAGAAGCTTGCAGGTTTAAGGCACACTGCAAACTGTAAACTGGCATTAAAATCCTCTAAACCTGTTATTTCCTTGCATTTTAATTACATTTCTGAAGCGATTTTTAGAGTATCTTTGGAAAGAAATTATTCTCTTGCAATTTTTGTGCCTACTGCTTTTTCCAACCTTCTTGAAAAGCCTGACTGACAAAACCATGGGGGTCCATCCAAATTTGTTTAAGTGTATATTGTAACTGATACTGTTTGTATAGTACTGTTTGTACAGTGAGACTGCAATTGGTGAGAAGAATGGCATAAAGGCCTCTGAATGCCCTTCTTATTTATGGAACAAAACTCTTCGAACACTTTTCTTAATGAGAATGAAAAAACCTTTATTTCAGATTTTCATACAACACCTCTTTCTGTGTGTATTTATACACTAGTATTCTGGATAGCCGTCCTGTTTGAATGCATAGGCCTCCCAGGGATAGCCTTGGATGGCTGAATCTGAATATCTGGGCAGTATCTCCAACAATTTTGCTTCTCTGTTTCATGAGAGAGAATCCAGCTTTATTAGATTTTTTTTCCCTATTTAATGTGCTGGGTATGTGCATGGTTTGATGTGCAGCATAATATTGTTTGGTTTTATTTCCCCTCTCTGACATATAAAACCTAATAAGCAAGTCTTTTTCTTTTGTTGCTACGGCAGAAAGATTCTTGAAACACTTAATGATAGAAAATAATTTTTTAAAAATGGAGTGGCATCTCACTTCTATTTTGGCAAGTTTGTTCACATATGTGTTTACAAAGCCAGAACTCTGAAATGCTCTAAGAGTTCCACAGTGAAACCAAGCCAACCTCATAAAGTTCAGTAACTCCAGAGTCTAAATTCTTATGCTAAATCTATTATTGTTCAAAAGGAACTTGTAACAATTATTTACTGGGAAGGCATGCCTTCCTAATAATTTCCAAATAAAACATTACCTGCTTGCCACAATGAGGCAGCACATAGGGACTGTGCTTTGCAGGACGTAATTTCAACCCTGCAGTTGCTCAGTACTCCAGAACCCCATTTATGAACTTTTCAAGAGATTTGCTTGCCCAGCTCCATCTGAAGTTTAGATGTTTTTTCAAGTGTCACTGTTACAGAAATTTCTAGCAACATTCATAGTGTTTATTGGTTTTAGGTTTCAGGAGGTGCAGCATTGGCCTGTGGTATCAAATGAGTAAAGCAGAGAAGTACAAGATGATGTTTCTGTAAAAATGTGGTAAGGAATGGTACCGCTTCAGTGGGATTTCCTGGTTACATGGCATTTTAACTTGGATGACTAATTTTGGTTTTCAACCGCATCTGATAACTAAGCCGGGGAGGAGGGGAAAGCTTAAAACTTACTATGGATTTAATGCTTTTACCTCTTCCCCTATATATGAAACCTTTGTCTTCCATTTTCCTGCTTCTTGATCTCATTTCCCGTCTTGCCCAGTACCCCCAGAAACGCATTATCTGCTCTACCGTGACCACATTTTATTCAGCCTAACCTCACAGCACTCTACATCCATCCGCTCGCGCTGCCCCCAGAATGCACTCACCCACCATCGGACCCCCTTGGGCCTGAAAATATCAAGAGAGAGCAGGTGTGCAAGGGAATGTACTGGGCGTGCAGAGAAAAGCTGTAGCAAGAGTAAATTCTCCTATTGAAGTGGGACCTTTCTGCTCACTCTGTGCTTCCTGGCACTCTTGGTTCCTGCAGGATGCTGCCTGAGCTCTCCAGTTAAAGAAAAAAAGAGCAATAAAGCATGTGGAACCTTATCACAGTCGCATTATGCTAATGTTACCTTCACATGGAGGAAAAGTGCTCACCCTGTTTAACTGTAGGTAGCAAACTTATGCTCCCCCTGCAGGCTCAGTGGCTTCCACGAGTCAGACAACCCTTAGATACTTGAAGTTCAATGTTGTAAGCAGCACCAAGGTAGTCATATAGCTTCCACTTGTTCCCACACTCATACTTTTGTAATGCTTTTTCCTCTTTGAGGAGATTGCCAGAGCAGTCGCTAAGCGCTTGAATAACTCATCCTTGATGAACGTGCTATTAACAGAATTAACAGCTTCTCAGGCAAAAGCAAAATTGAGCGGCAGAAATTTTCTCAACAAGCGTCCACCTTAAGTCAGTAAAGTGTGTCTGCCTGGGGTAGCACGAAAGCACATCAAAGAGCCAAGGGTTTTTTACTGACTCAGTTTTGAAGAAACAAGATGAGTCTACAATACTATTAAAAGTAATTTTTAACCAATTACTTTTCTCATGGTGTTGCTAGAAGTAACCAAATACAGTAATATACTATATAGGTACGTATTTGTTGCCTTCTTGCACTCCTAGCTGCTAATGGAGTCATGTAAGAGTTTTTTTACATGGACAAGATCTTGCAGCAGACGACTTCTGAGGCCAGGACCCAAGAAGGGGACAAGCAGAACTTGGTGTCTCTTCCAAAGGGCCCTAGGAATTGCTGATGCCGGGGAAAACTGATATCCCTTTTAATGTAAAAATAATTTTTATGGGTCAGAGGCACAGCACTTATATCATACAAAGATTTTTATGTGAAAACAAGGAATTTACAGTATTTTGCTGAAATATAATCTGAGGAAATGATGTAATTACATGCTATAATGAGAACCTGCTTTCTATTATTTCTCTCAAACTTATCTCCATGTCTCAAGTGCAAGCAATGCCACTGCTATA
This sequence comes from Pygoscelis adeliae, assembly GCF_000699105.1. Classification (NCBI taxonomy): domain Eukaryota; kingdom Metazoa; phylum Chordata; class Aves; order Sphenisciformes; family Spheniscidae; genus Pygoscelis; species Pygoscelis adeliae. Next base: position 5,791,416 of record NW_008824238.1, on the reverse strand, counting down.
GCGTGCACAGCAAGTTAAAAACTAGGACAAGAACAGGTAACCATACACAAACCCCAATGTGTTTCACTACCTTGTGAATTAGGAGATAGTAGTTGGAATTTCAGATGTCACTCTGGAGTATTTTGTGACAGTGGGCACATCATTTCATCTGTATGTAAGATGCTACATATCTCTTAGATATCTGAAAATAGGGAAAACAATGAAAAAAGCAGATTACTGGGCCTGTTAAAATTGGATGAACTGTCCTCTAATAGCACCAGATCAACAGCACTTATCACCCCAATGGTACCTTCACTCAAACACCATTACTCCAGACCCAGTTTCATCCCAGCATCCCACAACAGTTCTTGATCCTGGCTTGCAACTTCCGTAAAGGAGAGTAAGAAAGCACCACCAGGATCAAACCCTTCATGGACCGTCCCCAACACAGACACAAACACAAAGTGGGAATTCATGAGGATCACCAGGTTAGGGTTATGGCTAATAGAAGACCAAGCTTTGGGGCAGCATGGGGGAGGACGCTAGATACAGAAAGGACTGCTGGGTTAAGCTTGAAGGCTAGACAGATAGTGCAAAACAAACAAAAAAAACAAAAAAAGGTTTAGGAAATTCAGTGGTGGTATTTCTTAATGTGAGGGGTACTGGAGTTGCCTGGCAGCATCTTGTAACCTAGAACAAAGAGGTCTGCAGAAGTCAGACCTCTGAAAACAAGGGACTGCAAAGGTAAGAGGCTGCTCCACACAGTCCAAAATCAGTCGTGTCTTAATGTGCCCACCCTGCACAGGGGTCTCTCAGGACATGGCTTGTTAGGGAG
>NW_008824238.1:5769163-5790534 GCF_000699105.1 Pygoscelis adeliae | reverse complement strand
CCCAGCGCCTGGTGCCCCCCCCCCGAGCCGCGCTGCAGCCCCTGGCCCTGTGTCAGCAGCCATGAGGCACAGCAGACGTGGCGGTGGACGAGGGGGCCAGAGCGTGGGCGGCACACAGAGGCAGGAAGGCAGCGGCCTCAGCGGGAGGAGGCCACTGAGGAGGAGGAGGCACGGATGGCTGTGCCTGCCACTCCGCCCTGCCTCGGCGTGTGGTGGCCTGAACAGCCACTTGAAGCTTGGTTGCAGCAAACAGAGAGTGGGGAAAAAAAGTGGTCGGCACAGAAAGCCTCATCTAAATACAGCTGTACATCGAAACCCGGAACACCTTAACGTGAGTGTGAAATAAGGGGGACTAGAAATCCAGCCTGTTACAGGAGTGTGAGACATGGCCACGGTGCACAGCAGAACGCACAACAACTTGGAAGGCCAAGTCAAGCAGGGAAATATCATCTGCACAACCAGAAACCTAGGGGATTTGAGAAAGAAATCGGTATGTAGTCACTGAGAGCAGGATCTTCAGAAAAACAAACCTTAAAGTCTGTTGACTGAGTGTAGGAAAAGCTGGTTATGAGTTAGTTCACTTTAAAAAATAACATTTAAATTTAGATGTTATTAAGGCTAATGTTTTATTTTTATACTTAAAGGCATTTCTAAATTTTGTTTTTATTGCCTTTTGCATTTCAGAATCATATGCAAAACAAATTAAGCACCCAGGGTCTTCATTTTTTCCTGAAAGATAAGCCTTTTATTATGGTGTGTAGTGTAAACAGCACGATACCTCCCCACAAAATAAGTAGATTAAAAAAAAAGCCAAAGACCATCTTCTTTTTTAATTAGAGTTTCCACTCATGTCAGACTGGCTGTATTTGTAGTAGAGCTGGTGTAAGTGCATACAGGGATGAAGGCTCTGGTGTGCTACAGGCAGATGCCGCAGTTTTCTGAGTTTATCAGGCTACTTGCTCTGCTACACACCGCTGTAGTGAGAGAGGCAGCTTATTATTGCAAATCAGGGGAAGGCTGGATCAGCCTTTTATTCAGTTAATCAGTTATTATTGTTTTGTGTTGTGATTTAGCTTTATTACAGTGTCCCACCTTAATCTGTGGACAGGAGGGTTGTCTAAGTCTCATGCTGCCTCTGGTCTCTAGTTCAGGGGAATACAGAAGTAGATTATTTGCTTCTTGCTCTTTCCAGGTTCTCTCTTCTTCCTGCAATGTCCATTTCAAAGAGCAGGGATATAATTCCAGAGATTTAAAGAGGCTTTTATTGCACTGTTGTAATTTTTTGCACCATGTCCTTCAGGCCGAGGTTGTGGTTTCATGTTACAGCGAAAAAATGTGACCGTGAGCTGTTGCCAAAAGGAGCAGGCCCACTATTTGCCTGGCCTGATTCTTGCTCTGGCCATAGCAGCCAGTTCCCCCTATTTAATTTTCATCCAGTCTAGTGACCGTGTGGTTTCAGGATTAGTCTGTTTATGTGGCCCATGACACAGGAAACTAGTTCCGTTTCTTCTCTCCCAAGCAAGGGTTTCTCTTGGATCAGTTCATCCATGGCTGCACATTTGGTAGATCTAAACCATGGTAGGGTCAGGTTGAGTGTTTTGTTGTTATTATTTGTTTGTTTTTTAAATACAATTATTGAATTGGTGAGGAGGCAGAACCTTTATTTTTTCCAGTTCTGTATGTGTGCAGATACCCATTTCCAGGGACACTCTCATGTTAATGTAAATGGCATTCGTTCTGTTGAGGCATTTTTCAATATTAAACAAGTAGGGAGCATGATGCATATTAAAACCTTGAGGAAGATGCTGCCTGTGTTGCTGTCACCACTCTTGTCTCCTCTGTAACTTTTTTAAGCCTCAAGAAAATAATGACAGAACTTTTCAAAGACTATGATGAAATACATGTCTCATTAAAAGAATTGAGAACTCTCACTGGTTTGGTATACCTTGGAAATCTGCACTCTTCACTGCTTTCCTTTGCTTTTTGGATCCTTGGTGTTGCAATCGGTTCAGGCAGACTTGGAATTTAGAAAGAGAGAAAGTCGGGCCTAATTGATCTGACTCATCTCTGGCTGCAAGGGCTCTGTGTCACTGTGTATGTGGGTCAGAGGCAAAAGCTTCTGTAATATAGGCAACGTGACTAAAAATGCAAGACTCGTTTCGATCAAAAGCAGCACGGACACTGCAGAGGGATAGAGCTGATCCAGGTGGTACCTGCAGTTCAGGCAGGCGCATGTTGTTGACAAAGACACCTGACTTCTTCAAAAGTCCACCTCACAAATACAAGATGTCATGATAGCCTTGGTAATGGAGACCAGATCTCTTTATAGCTGACAGAAACATTTGTTTGCATTCCACCGGATGATTCTGTTTCCCATCACTAAGAGCTTAAAGAATTTCTTGACATTATGAGTTTTTTAATAGCTTTTCTTTTTATTAACTTAAACAATTTTCCATTAACATGCCAGTGTTCTAACTATTTGTTTAATGTCTGAAGGTGATGTAAAATCACCTTAATGGCTGCTATATCACCATTTTCTGTGCTGGTCTATTCTTTCCCCAATATGTAACTGGAGTAACCCTGTCTTTCAGCATCCTGTGCTCTTGCTGGAACAGTATGTTGGCAGTACAGTAAAAACAATATAAAGTACAGCCAGCCTCAGACAAGTTCTTACTCATAAAGAATAAAAAACTGATATCCAGAAGATTTCAGGATGTGTGACAGTATAAGAAGCTGTTTTTGAAGAACAACTGGTTTTATATATTATTTTAGCTAGTTTCAAAAGCTTTTTATCATTCTCTGCTGAAACCACAAAGACCATTCTTTGCAAACTCACATTTTATTCTTGATTATTGCACCAGTGTCCCACCATTCTGAATCTTTTCTTCAATGTCTTTAATGACAATCTGTACTGACAGGAGAGAACACTTCATCAGTACAGAAAGTTTTCATGGGAAGGGTTGTTGTGGTTCTGAATCAATGCAGATCATTCATACTCATGGCGTATTCATAGCAATCATATACTCAATCATGCTTCATTTGGATTTGTGGCATATAGGTGGCTTATCCAGAGAGTACAGAGGTGTACAGAAAAGCAGCGAGTTGTAGAAGGAAAACTTTATTGGTAAGTTCAAATTTTTTTTCATTTAAAATGTGTCAAATTCCCCCCTTGCTTGAGCAGTCAACGCACATTATCAAATCAATTTTTATGTTTAAAAATATAAAATCAAGTCACCCATCAATGTCAGTCTTGTGTAATTGTGATACACAAATCATTTGACTTCTTGAGAAAATTTATAACATTAGCCATTGGGGGAAAAAAAAAAAAGAGCTGGATGGCTAGCAAAGCAAACAAACATGGGAGGTTTGGAGAACCTTTTGGGTGCCTGTTACAGATTGATGTGTTTACTATGGTGTGTTGCGAAACAGTTTCTGTCTGTCTACTGCATTTATTGCTACTATCATGTATCATGTTTGGAGTAGATACACACATCCACTCTTTTATTTCAAGAGGTTAGGAAGCAAGTAAACAAGGATTTTGTGGGGGTGGATTTGGGGAAGAACAATTGATTCTTCACATACTTCCCACACCTTTTCCTTCCCTTTAGATTTTACTGACATACATTGTTTTGGAAAAAAAAAATCAGCACACTTAAAAGTAATCTGAGAAGAACCTAGTCCAACATGTCTGCGCATATGGGCAATATGATATGTCCCTTTGAAAAATAAAGCCAATACATTTAAGTATTTATGCATATCTACTCTATTTTTTTGAATTTCATATTTGACACAGATCGTTTTCATCTTGGACATCTAAAGAACAAAAAGCACCACCAGATCCTATTTCTGGTCATAGATATCTGCCTGAGAAGACTGCATCAGGAAGACCATTTGTGTGCTTTTCCTTTGACAGTAGCTGGAGGAGTGCTTTATTAAAGACAGAAAGGATGAAACAAGGTAAATGTCTAAACTTGTCATTTTATGAACTGGAGTGTGGTTCACTTTTAAAGAAACTTCCTCATCGCAGTCTACAACTTCCTCAAGGAGGGCAGTGGAGGGAGAGGTGCTGATCTCCTCTCTCTGGTGACCAGCGACAGGACATGGGGAAACGGAATGAAGCTGCATCAAGGGAAGTTCAGGTTGGACATTAGGAAAAGGTTCTTCCCTGAGAGGGTGGTCGGTCACTGGAACAGGCTCCCCAGGGAAATGGTCACGGCACCAAGACTGTCAGAGTTCAAGGAGCGTCTGGACGACGCTTTTGGTCATATTGTTTAATTTTAGGTAGTCCTGTGAGCAGCAGGGACTTGGACTCAATGATCCTTATGGGTCCCTTCCAACTGGAGATATTCTATGATTCTATGATTCCTCCTGAGAATTTGGTGATGAGAACCGAGTGCTGTGTTTTTCCGAGTGTATTTCTCAGCATTAAGGAGACTTTTAATATGAATTTTGCTTTTCCCCTGCAACAACCTGCTCTGTCTCCTTTCAAAGTAATCAGGCTCTGCGTGGGCTGGCTAATTACCTACCTCGAATTGCAGTGTCTCCTCTGCTGAAGGTTGCCACACTCTGCCGCCTAACTGCTCATTTGATCACTCCCTGATCACTCCCTGAGTGATCAAAACAAGCCAGTTTAGCAGAAACCTACCGCTTTATATTAACTTGGCTCATTTTTTCATGAAAATAAGGTAGGAAGTGATCACACAGCAACTCTGGTCAGAGGGGCAGTGTGTTTGGCATGAAATTAATGGCAAAAGGCACAGTAGTCTCCTGCACATTGTAGGACTTCAGCAGCTGAATTCAGAGGAGTGCTATTTTAAATTACTAATAAATGTTGCATTTCCTGCTATTTTTAAAGGTTTCATATGATTATGTTAACATTGTAAGACCATTACATGAATGTTTTTTCCTCCAAATAGCACGCCTCTGATTTTAAATTTATAAAAGGAGTTTAATAGGAATTAGTTGGTTAATGCTCTTTAATATATCAAATGTCTTAGTTATGATCAGATGCTAATGTTCTATATTTGTCTCTGTAAGTATTCATTTTAAGCAGAATATACTTCAGCCTTTCACATGAGACAGAATGAGGAGAGTGTTGCAATACCTAATTTTACTCACAGACTCCAGAGCCGTCAAGTCATTCCATCTCCTGTACTTCAGATGAAAAAAAGATTTGGTGCTCTGCAACCATTTCCCACATGGTATACTATGTATACTAGGAGATACACACACACACACACACACACACACACAGAGCAGTTTTTTACAGATAAAGTGCAGCATGAATGATACTACTTTGCTATTTATCACAACTCTTTATAGGTGTTTAATCCTGTGTTCTCAGTTATTTTTATGTCCAGAGGATAGCAAGCTAAATGTGTAGGTTATATTATCATATTACTCTTGAGTGATGTTTACAGAAGAATAGCACTTACAGTGTATACATAATTCTGAAAATATGTTTCTATTGAGTTAGTGAAAAGGTCAAAAAAGATTGCCTTTCCCTTCCAAAACAGAACAAATTCCACAGTATGTTCTATGCACCAATTTATAGTGTAAATTAATATTCAGTGTCATACGGTCCAGTCTTTTCATGAGATTTCCTCTTCATGTCACTGAACAGCACTGTTACATCAATAGGAGCCACTGGTAGAGCTGCAGATATAGTGCCAAAAGCGCACTGCTTGCTGTATGTGTAGTTTTGCTAGTATAATAGGATTTTTTCTTTTTATTATTACAGGCAGTTTACGTAAGAAAGTGTTTTGCTGGAATAGCATAGCCTACATAGTATATCCTTGTAGAGCTATCCTGACAAAAGAGTAAAAGACAGACCTGGCTTTGGAATAAGTGATGGAGCACACTCAGCAGTTCTTTCATTCTTTCTTCAGAACCTTACTGAACAAGGGTCTTCTCTTAATAAGCTGTACATAACTGTGAATGGTAGCAACGGTTTTGCATAGTGCTGAATGAGTGATTTGTATAAAAAAAATAAAGTTTCTGCTTTGACGAGAACAGAACACCTATGTCTGTGGACATGTAGATCTACCCGTTCTTAGGACAGTTATCTTTCCTGATGCATTTCTGCCTTTTAGTTTTAGAGTGTGTTCTCATTTTTCTTCCAGATCAGTTCCCTGGACCCAATTCACTGCACTCACTTCTGTCAGATCAGCATGGAGGAGAGGGGGCAAACAGCAGGGGTGAGGGTTGGAGAGCAGAAGCCTTTTTAGCTAGCTTTGCTCCTTTCTTATTTTAACTTTACTATACTTTACATTAAATTATTTATGCAAGCATCACTCAGCCTATTAAAATGTCAGTTAGGTTCATGTGAAGTACATAAGTAGCTTGCTTTCTTGTACAAAATTTTTCCATAGTCTTAACATCCATCCAAAACTGAGTTCTGGCTTGAAATCTAGTGCTCTAATTAGCAGACTAGAGCTTCCCTTATCTTCACCATTTCTTAGAATGTTCCTTCGACTAGTCTGGATCCTACTATAAAGAAGGGGGTTGTTTTTTAATTTATTGTCCTTTCTGCCACTTGGCAGAAATATTCCTAGCTTTTTAAAAACAGATCAGATATATTTATGCAACCCCATGTGTTCCAAGTAGCAGTGAAATAACTTCTCCAGCACCACCTATACCAACTTCACTATCCAAAGAGATTCAGTTCCTTCCTTTGCACGCTCACAATAACAAGAAGCCGCTGTTGTGCTTGTAACATTTACACAACAAAATCCAAATAGTTGAGCTCAGCCCTTCTCACCCCTTGTACTGCTTCTACCAGGCGTGTTCAGGGTTTAGATAATTTACAGGCAAACAACTGTTCGGTTGTCTATTAATTAGATTTCTTTCAAGGCTGAGTTCACTATTACCCTTTTCTTTGAAGCAGAACACCCTGGCTTGCTCTGCCTTTATACATTCCTTCCCCTGTGCGTGTTTCAGGTCCGGTGCATATGTTAGGCTTTCTTATGATCTTCATAAAACCTCTTCTTTTTACGTGCTTGTTTTACTCATTAGGTAACCTAATGTTGACTTCATCTTTGGTGTCTCAGTTCCCACTCACTGAAACAATAGAACAGTTTACACTTCAAAGCTGTTCCTTATAATAAACATAAGCTGTGGAATAACTGACCAGTGCGTGCCCATACAAGTCATCCATTCTGGTTTTGGTGGAAAGGGAATAATGGTGAAAAAGAGAATGACCACATGTTTTCTTCACGTTAGCAGTTAAAATAAAAATCTGGTCCTCTCATATCACTCTTTCAGAAAGACTACTTCTCTCTGTGGGGGAGTTGTGTCTGCGCTAGATCTGCAGGTGGGGGCAAAAGAATCCTGAAGTTGGGCACTGGGAGGACTGCAGGCACGCATGGTGGAGGGGAGAGATGGAAAACTGGAGGTAAGTAATTTGTGGTTTGGCATATGGGGGAATAAACATTTTATTATATAGGAAGGGAATATAAGACATCAGGCCACTGCAGGAAAGTGGGGACCAGCTGCCAGAGAGGAACAGCAAGTAGCTTGAGTTTAATTCTCTAGACAGGCCCACTGGGGTCAGAGGAGTGCCAGTCGATCTCCCTTTTGCTGTGCTGTATATCTGCATCCTAAGAGTTGGACAAACTTTGGAGAGGGTAAGGTGAGAAAAGAATCTGTATAAAATACAATATAATTGTTGTGAGGAAAGATAAGTTCCTACAAAAGTAGTTTTTGTTACTGCCGTGGTGGTGCTTTGTTTGCTAATACAAAACATACCGTAGAAAGTTCTGCCATCTTTGGTTTGGCTTTAACACTCTGTTTAGCAATACAGAAATCACTGCAGTTCGCTGAAGTGTAATTTTCCAGCCTGGAATTTGACTAGGAAATCGGCTGCAACTTTATATAGGTAAGAAGCCATACTGACCATCATGCAAAATCCTTCATCTTCTAAGCACTCCACCAGAAAAATAAAGGCAATTAAGCGTATCCCAACTGAGAAAGTTGAAGCAACTATTTCTCGTTTATGGCATGGACGTACTTTAATGAAGCAATTGTCCAAAAATGCTGGGGAGGTTTTTTAAACCACGATAATTTAATTGGCGCCAGGCTTAACACCGGCTTACAGCTTCAGCACATACCTGGGAGACATAGGAGTACAGGAGTGAAATCCCTTAACTAGACAGGGAGGAAAACAGGAACTTCTTACGTTTCCATGGGCACTGGAGGAAACGGTGCAGCTACACCCAAAGAGTCCAGGCATCTCTGTTCGTACTTTATGTTTAAGTATGATGCTATTACACAGTCTATTAATTTCAAGACTTCTTGTTTTAATGTAATCATAGGTCCAAGAAAATAAACAAAATTTCTAGACTGTACGCACTTCCAGAAGAACCCTGCCACAAACTTGATAAGAAAGGTATGTGTAACATTTATGTTTTTAAAAGTCTCTCTTTAATCAGCTCCTTCTTTAAAACAGAATTCTATAACAGCAATGACCCTCAGTTTGTGGTATAAGCTTTTTGACATTTTTTCTTCCTTTTTTCTAATAGTTTCCCTGATTCTAATAATTACATGTATTCATTTAAGGGATGATATTTTTAACATACTGTGAACACACACATTTTTTAATGTGACTGTAAAGAAATTAGACAGTCAATATTGTGAAACTCACTTTGGATGTAATTTAATGTGTAAAAGAGAAGACTCAGATGTATAACTATAAATTTCTTTTTAAAAGAGGTTTTTTTTATATTATCATCGAGCTTTTCCACCTTTCTCTTCATAAGATTAAGTATATGAATAATCAAAATTATAGTCTATATTAAAAATTATGTAGAAAAAGTTAGTGGTTTTTTGTGGTTGTGATGGAAAGAAACTAAATGCAAGATATGATAACTAATGTAGGATATTCAGCACTCAGTGTGCCTTCTAGCTATATACATCACTTAATCATCCACATTTTTCATATGAGGTAGGCAACATTTGGGAGAGTGTGTATTAAAATGCAAAATTACTGCTTACTCACTGCAATGTTTTAATAAGTACACCCATACGCTATGTGTAGTATGACAGCATTAGAGGAATACATGTATTTCTGAATAGGAAGAAGACAATAAATAATAGCAAGAGCCTGAAATGGTGCTTTTTGGATGTTGCGTGATGTCCAAATAGCAGTTCTGCTAACTGTATGGGTAACAAGTGGCACTGACAGTAGTGGCTCATAGGCTAGCAGTGAATGTGACACATGAATGAAAAATATCTCCAAATAAAATGTAAACTCTTGGTTTTTTAAGTGCTTTGGCAAAATAAGTTTTTTCAACGTGATCATAGATGACTGCAAAGCAGTAGATAGGAGAAAATGAACTACAGAGGCTTCAAGTCTAACTCTTTATTTTGTCTGCAGAAAATATTTTAACTACATTTTCATAGGAGCACTTTTTTTTCAAAGCATTTGCTTGTTCTCTGTCTTTACCTCAAGGTTCTAGGGAGTTACACTGTTGAGGTGCTAACTCAGGGAGGCTGCCACATTCATAAAATACAGTTATCTCTGTCAGCTTTTCTGTAACTTAATTTTCCAATATTAAGGTTTAATTTGAAACCATAACACCAAACTTCAGCATTAGATTAGTCATCCATTAAAGGAAGAAAAGAAAGTTCCAGGTCATACTAATGAGAAATAATTATTTTGCAAAATACTTGATTTTGTATGATGTAATAAATAGTTCCTGGTTTGGGGCTTTTCCTTTTAGATAACTACCATTACACAGATCCTTTAAATGAAGCCCCACCTGAATATCTGTGGAGGCTTTCTGAAATGGCTTCATTAGAATGTGGAACTGTGTATGAGGAAAGAAACAGAACAATTACAAAAGACAAAGAAACGAGAAATGTGGGCAAGTTGACAGGAAAGAAACAAGTTCTTCAGAATGTTACTTCAGGAACTAAGAGTTTCTTGCCATTGAAATCCAAAATTTACCTTCCTATGCAGCATGATGCTCAATAATTTTTCCTTAAAACTCTACCTATGTAAGTAATTCATAAATATCATAATTTGGTATTAAATATTTTTATATTTATATAGACTGTATTTTTATTAATATTTATGTAAAATATATTCTATTTTATACCAATATTTTATATTTTATATCAATATTTTATGTTTATATTTATATAGACTGTTCTTTTTAGCAAATCATATTGGCTATGTCTGGTGGCCCCGGATGTGCCTGTGTCCCGCTGGGTCTGGGCTTGCCCTAAACCTGTACCTTGATTCTGTGTTGTGGAATGAACGAGGCTCACTTAGTCCTCTCTCTCCCTACCCCCAAGTAATTTCCTTGGAAGGAAAACCCCGGGCTAAGAGATGCTGCACCATACTCCAGCAGGTCTGCTCATGGCAGACTGAACTTCAATCAAAGTTCTGGTTAGATGTCTTCAGGAAGTCTTAATTAACATGAAGATTTTTTTTGTTTGGTGTCAATGAAAATCAGCTGTGAGTATCATAGTAGTTTCCTCACATAATTTTTTTATCTTTTGCTGTTAAATTGTTTAGCTAAATAGTTTTTTCATGAGTTTCATTTTGGAATTTGAAGTATCAGGGAAATCTTTTTCCCCCTCTCCTCCCCCAGCACTTTTTCTTCTTTAATTTTAAACTTCCACTGGGTGGCATAGTTTCTCCCATATAAAATCCAGTACATGTGATTCTGCAGTAAGCTTGGAACTTTGAGCTTCCCTACCTCTTGCACAACTATGGGTTATCGCGCTGATGGCACAGATGGCAAGAGAATGCTCCCTCTGTAGTATGTTCCTTCTGTCTGTGTATGGCAGTCTGCAGATGGCCTGTGCCTTGAGTTTTTCAAGACTCTGCTGAGAAGAAAAGTTGCTAGGTAGGTTTCTTTTGTTTTCTCCTTTTATATCCCCGATATCTGGGGAAACCAGCACAACTCAACATGACTTTATCTGTGTAAGACAGATGATTGTATTTATGAAGCTTTCTCTGGAGATGACATTATTAGTGAAAATGGAAACAAAGAAATCTTGGGGGAAAAAAATGTAAGAATTGTACTGTACAAGGACCAGACAATAGACATTTGACTCTCTCTCTAATAGAATCACAGATCACAGCTGGTTGCAGAATGCAATAAAAAAAACCTTGCAGCCAGGCTGGAAGAATTCTTAGAATGTCAAAGGGGAACTAAAGACTTTAATCATCACAAAAAAAGAATAGTCACCAAAAAATAAATTGAACTAAGGGGGTAGCAAGGGTCTTCTGCCTTGAATTTTCTGTAGAACTTGAAACTAAATTCTGCAAATGTATCTGTCTCTTCATCAATTAGAGCGAGCAACCTTCTGTGCCTAAATCTAGCTTTTGTGAATATTCTTAACCGGAGTGTTAAGAATTGATCCTAACTACATGCCTAACTTTCTACAAAGTAACTAGGCAATCTTTTTGACCTGAAGTTCCTACTCAGGCACAAAAATGTTGGTGAGAGGGAACTGAAATTTTTAAGTCCCCTGTTAGCATCTGCCAGTGCAGCATGCTGTCTGTCATGGGACATGTAGTGTCCTAGCCCTCTTCAAAAGCCACCAATTGTCTACAAGTTGTTTGAGTGTCAAATGTTCCTCTAAATTCATCAGTGAAAACTAGTGAAGTGATACTTGACATTGTGCACAACTAGGAATCTGATATTTCCTGGTTTGCTTCCAGGTCTTTGGATGTCTCACTTCTCAAACTCTTTTAACACACAAAAAGGCAATTCCTGGCATGTAGGTTTTGAGTGGCATCCATCATCTCATTTCTAATTATTAATGATACTTTCTTTCTCCATAGTTTCTGGCTAGTAGTGGCATGCTCTGTCCCTGCTCCCCCTCTCCCCCGCGCTGTGTTTCCAGTCTTTTATCCAAATCTATTGTAAGGGCAACAGTCTAGTTCTCCAAACCAAGAGATGTAAATGTTCAGACAATGTAAAAAAAAAACCCAACAACAACAAAAAAAAACCCAACAAAAAAATGTCTTGTGGATTTTCTTTATTACATATAGCACCATTCAGCCTGAAAACCAGGAGGAACTGAGTTTTAATTTGATATATATACTTTCTAATTGATACACCCTTTAGATTGTAGCTGTTTATGGCTCAGGATGGTATTTCAGATGAGATGGGTAGAAAAACAATGAACTAATACCATTGTTAAGTGTTCACTATCTATGGATAGCTGCTTGGAAACTAAATTAGTCCTTAAGTGTTGCACACTGATGATGTCAAATAATAACCATTTTATTGCCAAATAATTGGGCTGTATCTTTGATTTGAAAACTTCTTAAGAAACATTCTATTTAGGGAATAACTTCTTCATCTATCATCTCCTACAATTAAGCAGAAGATGCTGCAGGATTTGCAGAAAAGTTCCACAATATGCAAACCAACTCTGAAACTGACAAAATGTGATAGTTGCCCCAAAAGCCATTCAGACCTTTTAAGAACTGTCAAAGATTTCACCCTAAATTTAGCTGGCTTAGGAAGATAATGCTTTCATCTCCTTTAACATGAAGTGCCAAATTGTGGGGAAACAAATATGTCAGGTTTCACTGTGTGGATGTCAGTCTTTGGAGGAAAAAAAATGAAGTTTGCTTCTGATTTCTGAAGAAGTCTGTAGGAGCTGCAGGTGCTCGGCATTTTCAAAATTCAGACAAGCCTACGTAACAAATCAGTGGATGATAAACATGTTTGCTAAACATTTTTATTGAATGAATGAGTTAGAAATGTGGTGGTATTTCTGAAGACAGTAAACAATGATTATATTCTAGAACCCAGGAAGGAAAATCAATGTGATACATAAAGAATATGAAAAGCATAGTAAATTAGTTTAATTTTCATTCATGTATAATATTACAGTGATAAAAGGTTAGAAGAAGGGATCACTCCACAAAATACCTAGATTATTTTTAACACATTAGTACAAAATGAAATGCTTAATTTCTGGAATGGAGATCTGAAGGACATCCCAAATTTAGGCACAGGCTGAATTTTTAAAGTGACTGGATAACGTGCTGACTAAAAAAAGCCTGTAGCTAGGTAAGTTAATGTTGAGGAGATAAATTTTTGCTTCTCCCTGAAGTACTAGATGTCAGCTACTATCAAAAGAAGGAATTGTGGTGAATAAATCATTAGGTCTTGCCCAGCACAGAAGCTACATTTTGCTTGCTGAATAGTTGTTCTATTGTAAAGTCAGAAAGTATATGTTTATTCCATTTCAGGTCACCATCTATGGGTCATGGAAGTGAATGGAACAGGTAAAACTATGTAAATTAAGCTGATCATACATAAATGATGCTGTGATACCTTGCCAACTGTTATATAAATGTCCATACAATCTGTTCTTTGTATCTCATTATTACAATGAAACATATTCAGGAATCAGGCTATGAACCTTCTATCCTTCTCTGAGAGAGTATCTTCATGACTCAGCTGTTAAAGCTGTAGGGTTTTTTTCTTTTTATGTATTTTTCTTTCCTCTTGCAATGTACCTAAATGGAATACTTATGGATGATTTTCGAAATTAGCCTTAGGAAAGTTTTGCCAATAAAGGGAATTGACTGGCTAACCAGGCCTGGGTTTTATAATTTGAAAAACCTGTATTGTATTGCTTTAATTTTTTATCAGCTGCCTCATGTGTCTCAAGGTTTTCACGTACTTTCAGCTGGTTTTGTTTCAAGGAGGGTGAATCTTCCAAGTGGATATGGTCATTCTCTAACATGTTGAATTTTACTTGTATCAGTCTTTGACGAGATTTTTTTTTCTACTTGCCTAGATTGCTATAAGTTTTCATGACATTTTAGTTTTGATGTCTTGCCAATGTGTTGTATACATAATGAACTCTATTCTGTTTCCCCAGAGTATTTCCTCAATAACTAATTGTTCTGTCTAGTTAAGTTAAAATGAGAAAACCACTTGTTTTGTGACAGTTCATCACAACTTTATCTGGTCACGACTCTTTTCAGAGGCCTCACCAAAAATTTTGTTAGATTGTACAATTGTAGTTGAAGAACATGTCTGTCTGAATCCAAGGACTTGAATCGAGTTGCTGAACTGGTGCTCAAAGGGTCTTAAAATTGAAAGACATATTCTTCTCTCTTTCTTGTTTTCAAAGAAAACTCTTTCTCACATTTAACTGAGTTTAACTAACTCTCACTGTCAGCTAAAAACCAAAACAACAATTGAAACATAGATAGTTGCATTAGGCTATGCTCCAGTCCAAGTCAAATATATTCTGTTTAATGTTTTCTGCTAATGTTTCTTTGGGATTTGAATGTATGACTTCACAGACCTTCGCAGAATGAATCTTTGCAGGTTCAGAAAACTCTTGAATATGTAACCAATCTTTGAACATATGGCCCATGATATCATTTTGTTGCAGCAATAAAAGGATGCTCCTTCTCATATATTTCATTCAGAGAGGTAGAACTGTTCTTTCCTGTAGTTGAATTATTTATCATTTCGCTCTGGCTTTTCTGAATTTCAGGTATTTATCTAGTCATCCTCACCCTCATCACGCTGTTCAACTGCAATATCCTGCAGTCTTCTCAGGAATTTGAACCACGATCGGGTCATCTTATGGATACTGAGGACAGTCTCCTTCCTGAAAAACTTTCTTGCCATTTGACATGACCATCTTTGTCACACAGAGGTGCAGAAATCATTTATCCTTAATGCTACTCCCCAGTGCATAAGTCTTAATCTGAATTAAGACAATCAGCCAGGATATGGCAGTGGTCCCCGGCTTCTGCACTCTCTTCAGCCCGTTAGACTGTTTTCTGCACTTGCCTGTCTTCACTTTGTTTGACAATATCTGTCCAGCAGTTCTGACGTCTGTGGCAGAGCTCTTTGAACCAGGGAATGCAGCTGGCTGCACTTAACGTTCTGCCCTGGGCTGGACCCTTCAGCTGTTTCCCTGTGACAAAGAAGAACTTTTTTCTAGGAATCCTTCCTAGGATTTCTAGGATACAAATATCCAGGTACTATTGTATCATTATCCCTAAACTATCTTTAAAATCCTGAATAAGCAGGAACATATTTCTCTCTTTAGCTTGTTAGCTGAGATAAGCTGGAAAGCTCTTCTTGTTGGTCCCATAGCTAAAAGCTCCAAAGCCTTTACAAAGGCCTGAACACCTAAAACTTTTTCTTGGTCATTTCAGCAGAACCAATAGTTTTATTATTGTAAAAGCCTTTTCCATAATTACTTGTATTAGTCTTTGTAGAGTTTGGTTTCGATTTATAGATTGAATTTGATTCATAAAATGGTGTTTTTAATGCTGCCGGTTGGGTGGTTTGGCATAATTAAAATCTGTTGGCTTTTTAACTGAAATAGTTGCTCTTCTGTAATCATTATAGACAATATGGAAAAAAAAAAAAGATAATTTTGTTCTTACCTTTCTTGCTGGAATCTGGAAAATTGTGGAGTATAATTCTGAACAGCTGGTTCTGAATATGTCAAGTTTTGGTTGATTGAATTACCATTAAATAATATTGAAATAAATAGCTTATCTCAAAGAAACTAAGCAATCTGATGCCTTATTTGGTAAGCAGTCTTGAGTCTCTGAAAGCTAGAATTAGATTCAGCCGTAAAATAAATATTTAAGACTCCAACAGCATTTTTAATTATTTTAGTTTTATAATATGCTCAGAGCTCTCATGCTGATTCTTTTGTTTAAAGAGCACTAGCTCTAGCTTCATGCATAAGTGCTGTGGCATGTATCTTCTGTTTTTTGCTAAACAAGGACAATCTAGAATTGATAGACAATATATTAATATCCAAAAATAACTTTTCTTTGTCATTGTATGGGCTTTTGCATTGACCTATATTAGGCAATATTTTTTTTATGTTTTAAAAAGCTTAATACATTTTAACTGATAAAAATCTGATCAAGTTCAGCCTATCAGTTTTCCTGAATCTGTGCCAGCTGCATGAGCTGAATCATTCTATTTTGAGTAAATCCTGAATAAATAACTGGCAATAATTGGCAATAGCATTTAGATTTCATTGGATAAGAAAGACAGTGAAAGTGCTTTAGAAAGACACAAATACCTCGCTCTTCAAAGCTCCGTTTAAGACCTGTGTTTTATCTCACTAAAGAGAGAGCAGCATGTGTGAAAGGAGGAAGGTAGGAAAAGATGCCAAAAAAAGAAACTTGGAATTTTTCACTCCCAAGTTCAGAATGTGAGGGAGGGAATACCCGAGACTGAGGATCTTTGGGAAGGTGTATTTAGATGACAATCTCATGACAAACCATCCTGAACTGCTTTGGCTTGGTCTTCATGGGTGTGGAGAAGGACATCAGCTTGTGTGTCCCTAATAGGGATTTTCTGTTAAAGACTAGAGCAGTTCAGTTTGCTTTAAATAAAAATTATTTCATTGGAAAAAAAGGCTTTAATTTTTTTTTTTTAAAGAACTGTTGGCCTTCCATTTGAATCAAACATTACTTGAAATATTTTTGAATCCTATAGGGAAAAAGCCTTAAAAAGTGTGAAGTTTCTTTCTCATTGCTTCACAGTTTCTTCCCTCCTACCCTTTTTTTTTTTTTTTAAAAAAAAACCAAAATAACACACGTCTACCTGGTTATCCTTTGTTGCCCGTCTTTCACTTTCTTCCATAATAACTGTTTTCTGTCAGGGTCATTTTTTTCCTCTCCATCTACTGATATGTATTGTTCATATACAATAGCTAGGTAAACTCTGTCTTTATAAGCTCTTGTTAAAAGAAACTTCTTGCAAACAATAGTATGGGGCAATAGCAGGATATGGTTTGTGGGTCTCTGGAGCTCCAGGGATTAACGTACACTGCCCTAGCAGCAGTGTAGCCATGCTAGTACAGTTCTGTCCTGTTAATAAATCCTGGTAGTTTCAACCAGTCTGGCACTTGTCTATGGTATAGTTAATCTACAACTCAGAGAGACTACTCAAAGATAACTTAGAGGTGACTTGACGTATATATTCATTCTTTCTTGTCATATCTGTATAAAGCTGACCTCACTGTTTCTTGCTTTTGCAGATGACACTTGCTGGTCTTTCCTAGAACATGCAAGTCTTGAGTTCTTTTGGCTTTGTAGCTTTTACATGTATGAACTTCAGTGAAACATCAGTAATATTATAAAGCTCATCATAAAAATATGCAATACTCATCACTGAACTCAGCCTTCAGTTATCGAGGTTATCTGTGGTACAGATTTTAACCATGTCCCACATGCAGAGCTGGTGTCATTAAGAGCCAAACTGTTTCTGGCTATGCTTACTGGTGCAGCACTCACGTGAACTAATACAGTTGTTTGGCTTTCAGCACCATCGTGGTTACAGATTTAGGCTAGCTGCCCCTTGAGCTGGTTCCATACGCAGCCAGAGAAGGATACTGCAGAGGGAGGCTTTATCAGTACAGAAGGGTTCTGCATGAGTCCAGTTTGGTTGCATTGGGTTCTAACAGGTCAGTCTCAGCATCAAGCCTGCTGGACTTTCAGGTGAGAGTCATTCTACGAGAGACTGCTGTGCTCATCTCCCTTGGTCTTCAGGTTCCCAGAAGTCTTATTTACTCGTGACCTCCATTGTGTGGATTTCTAAGGCAGCCCTAGTCTGGGATTCTGCATAAACTAATAAATCTTCCCTGGAGCACTGGGGAGCACGAGGAAGAGCCAGCAGGGCTTCTGTACAACGTCTACTTCCAAGTAGCAATGTTAAGCCAGAGCTAACACTAAAAAGATCAGCGCAGCTTGAACCACTTCCATGCAGAGCTACTCAGAGGCATCCGTGTCATGCTATCCATAACCTTTCTCTTGGATACCATGTTTTCAACGTTTTTCTCTTCATAATTTGAAGTAATGGAGCCCTTATTACTCTAGATACTCAGAGGTCATTGTATGTCTCAGTACAAAAATGTCAAATTTGCCATTTTTAGGAGTATTTTGTAAATGCTGAATATTTCCTGTGTAGAGTATTGCAGTTTTTAAAAGAAAACACTGAACAAGCAAAAGGAGTTAACCTGATTCCACTGAGGGAGAATCTGCCTGTGAGAAATCTTTACAGCGGACTGAAATCTAGCCGCTGTTAGTTTATTTGCTGGAAAAAAAACAGACCATCATTTTGCCCACTTCCCAGAAGAGAGTGTCTGTGGGTGTTCTCTTTTCTTTCTCACCAGTAATAGATGAAATCTTGCAATAAGACCTGACTGCTAGAAAGACTACCTCAAGCAAACTATTGTCATGGAAAACACTGACATCGGCCCAAGATCTCTGTTGTTGCTCTTGCACCCTTCCTGTGGTGCAACATCAGTAAAGAATCAGTTGCTTATTTCTTGGAACAAGAAATACAGCAAGAATTAATAAAGCTAGTTCTAATGCTTTGCTGGCTTGTTTTGCTTGCTTAGAGCCTTCTTTATCCTAACCTCTAATTACAATTCTCCTGTGTAAATATGGATAGGAGAAAAAAATGTTTACAAATACTGAGTTCTCCAGGAACGTGTGGTGTGAAGATGATGGGAAGTGGCTTCTCCTATTTGTACTTGTGTGTCCCAAAATAAAGTATTCCTCTGTTTTGGAAAGAGACATTTACAATGTATATTATTCTTTTATCCCATAGGACAGGGATCCAGCAGAGACCCCACAGCACTGTGATCTCGAGTGCTAAAGGAAACCTGGATTTATGAGTCTTTGTAACACTTGTTATAGTAGCTGGATACCTGACATTAGCAGGTAAATGCATTCAGTTCCTGTCTTTGGACTGTTATGAATCCATTAAGAAAAAACCACACAACATAAACTGGGTTTCTATTCCCTCTATAGTTTATGCTGCTTCCTACCAGTAGAAAAGGCCGACTTCAACGGTTCATTGCTATAAAACCTTAGGAAGTTGTCCACTTTCAGCTCTAGTGGTACTGCCCTTAGCTGGTTATCACTGCCCACCATCTGGAGGTTACTACCTCTAGAGATTCATGCAAAAGTATGTGTAAGAGTGCTCCCTACTCCCCTGGCAAAGTCAGGTAGGTTAGCTGAAACCACCTTCACTGATGGATTAAACTGAACTGGTCCACTTTGCCTGAAGTCATAAAGGATTAATTACTTCCTTGTATCAGCAGACTTAGGAGGTTGGTGATAAATACTAGTGTAACACTATTTTCATCTACCCCAACGTCACAATGCAGTTATCCTTCTGGATACTCCATCCATGAAGGCTGTGTTCCTAAAAAGTGCAGTGATTGCAAGTCAGCAGACAGCAAAGCAGTTTTTCCTGCAAGAAAAAATGTAATAGACGAGAGATGCATACAGGGACTTAAGTACAATTTAAATACACGAGGACAGTGTATATGGTGTGGAAGGTGAAGAGTCAGAAGCAGAATCATCAACTGGAGGAGATGCTGGCTTTTTGGCAGCTGAGATGTTTCAGTACGATCTGTCATAGATTGCTAACTGTCATCATTACCTCCTTTTTCCATCCTTCATCCTTGATAGATAACTGAAATTCACTCAAGTTAAAGATGATGACAATGATGAAAATGTAACCATTCAGAAATAGGCAGCAAGAAGGCAGAAAAGATTAAGGTCAAGCTTTCAGCCTCATAAAAGTGACCAAGTTTGACAGACACAAAGCCACAAATGCTAGCCCCCAGAAAGCCAGTATCTCTTCCAGCTGACAAGCCTGATGATCTTACTGCCTCCTTTCGAACAGTTATGCTTTCATCACTGTCATCATCTTCCTCAGAGGAATTAAGGTCATTAAAGCATGAAGGATGGAAAAATGAACGGGGAAGTGGTGGTGAGCAGGGAAGGCTGTTAAACAATTAGTGATGTAACTCTGAAATGACAGCTAAAAAAATGACAGTGCAGGGTGTTGCTGTGCTGTATATTGAGGAAGTGGTATGACACCTTCTGGGGTTGGTCTGCATTCAGCAAAAAGGCAAAAACTTTTCTGATCATAACTGTGGTGGGAAGTTTATGTCTAGCTTAAGCTCGCCATAATGTACTAATACTAGAGTTTATACCATGGAAGTCATGTTCTTCCTTCACTGATCCTTAGAATAAGCTGTAGCATCATTATATAGTCACAGGCTTTTTATTCAGCAGCACTCCTGCCTCCTTTGGTGCATCAGATAAATGATGCTCACTTCATGAACAACAATTCAGTACTGTTTTCCCTTTGTTACTCAGTGTGTGGCCCTCAAACTGATTTATTACATATTGTTCTGAAGACAGAGCTATGAATTCTCTTAGGAGTTTTCCTCACTACAGTGCACGCATCTGTCTCACAAAGCAAGTTATTTTACTGTTGTTGTAGATGAGGGGCTGCTCCACACAGAGAGTACATTTCAAAATACCCGCTGATTTTGGTTGCCTAATCTGCAGCATTCTGGATCTGGTTTGTTCAAAGTACTTGCAATGAATAGCCCTTCATATGCAAAAATGCATATCCCATTGCTCTCTCCCATTGAGAACTGTGAGTTCTCAGGGCTTTTGCAAGTAATAGCCTGAGATTTCTGGCAAGGCACATAGAAAATTAGGAAACATACAGTTGCAACCATTTAAACACAGTGGAATTCAATTCTTCACGCTAGTATGGACTGAGACTTCTTTTCTCTCCCAGCATCCCTGTATCTTACTCACTGTCATTAAACTTCAACAATAAAACACATAGTGATTCTGAAAACAAAAGTGTCCTTAACTACACAAACTTGGTTCATTCCTAGAGGCAAGGGCTATGAACAGACTAGAGGGATGAGAAGAGAGGACAGGGGGAAAAGGGGCAGGAGGCCACACAGCAGAAATCTGAGGTCCCTTTTGCCACACAATGGCAAGCTGCTGCATGTAGTCATGCAATGAAGACCAACACAGTTCAAAAGGGGTTGCAGTCAAGCTATATTTGTGAGGTGACTGTCTACAGTCATGTGCATAACATGTGATCTGTCTCCCTAGTATGGGAAGTTGAAGCTAGGAGACGCATTTGTGAGAGGCCCGCCTCCAGACAGAACTTGGAAGGAGGATGCAGCCATACAGGTCCCAGGCTGCAAAGAGTGCTGAGTGCTCCTCCCTGAGAACACAGCTGGGGCTACAGCAGTGTCACCTGCTGGAAGTGGGCCCTGGTCAAGTCACCAGGTGAGCAACCAGCTGAAGGAACACAGAGGAGCTGAGCATACAGTAGCATCAGAGAGGATGAATAGAAGATAGGACCTTTGCAAAGAGAGACAAGAGCCCAAGCCCCACATTGTGCAGAGGGAGGAATAGTCAGACCAGTTGTTGTCCAGCTACCCAGCCCCCTGAGCTGAAAGACAGGGACGGGGAGCAGAATGAAGCCCCCATAATCCAAGGGGAAATGGTTAGTGACCTGCTACACTGCTTACACACACACATCTATGGGGCGCTGGATGGGATC
>NW_008824238.1:5748417-5767745 GCF_000699105.1 Pygoscelis adeliae | reverse complement strand
CACTTAGGTACATGGTTTAGTGCTGGACTTGGCAGTGCTAGGTTAATGGTTGGACTTGATGATCTTAAAGGTCTTTTCCAACCTAAATGATTCTATGATTCCACGATAAACTGTGCTTCTGGTAGAAGACAGGATGGATACTGGTGACTTCCACAGCAAGAGCTCTTTTTCCAACTGCAGCTGTTCAGCTGCAGAGCAATGGCAGGGCCCTGATAAGAGGAGGAGCAAGCTCTGACAAAAGAGGTGTCCGGGCCAGCCATGCCTGACTGACAGATGGGAACCAGGGCTAAAAAGGGAAACAATGGATGATAGTGCTTAGAGATTGCCTTCTGTGAGAGACAGAAGCACCCATCTGTTGCATGGAGCTGCTGTCTCAAGAAGGTTGCTGCTTGCCCAGGGCCTGGATTTGGGACACTGTGGATAAATTGCTGAGTAATCTGGTCTTTGGAATATTATGCTTTGATGCTTTTCCACATGGGCACTGATGGTACTATACGACTAGTGCAGACCTTGAGGAGACTACTGCAGTCCTCTGGGGACAAGGGTGAAGGGTATGGAGCTCCAGATGGCATTTCTCTCAAGCCTGCTCATCAAAGGGAATAGTTCAGGCATGAGTGGAAATGCAGGTCAGTATCTTTCTGTTTGGTCAGCGTCATCAGAAGGGTTTTGGCCTCTATGACCATGAAAGCCTGAAGAATGAGAAATGCCAAGGAAAGACAGGATCCATCTGAAGAAGTGGGGCAAGGGCATATTTGCCAACAGACCTGCTAACCTAGTGAGGAGGGCTTTAAACTAGATTTAAGAAGCATTTCTCCAGAAAAAGATGTGAGGGTCCTGGTGGACATGAGCCCACCAATGTGTCCTTGCAATGGTGAAGGCTAACTGCATACTGATCTATGTTAGCTAAAGCATGGCATAAAGCTATATCTGGTAAAGCTGTATCTGGAGTATTGTGTCCAGTTTGGGGCCTCCCAAGAGATACGTCAACAAAACGGAAAATCTAGAGGGCTACTAAGGTATTCAGGGGGATGACACATACATGATGAGAGACTGAAGGAGCTGGGTTTGTTTAGCCCGGAGAAAAGAAGGCTAAAGGAGAAGAGAGAGGGGACTCTAATTGCAATCTTGAAGTACCTAAATGGAGGTTAGAGAGAATGGAACCAGACTGCATCATCATGGAGGCGCACAGCAAAAGGAACAAGAGGCAACTGCCATAAGCTGCAAGAGGGAAAATTAGTTACATGAGAGTAATTTGGTATCATGGAGAAAGACTACAACATCTCCATCCCTGGAGAATTTCAAAACTCAAGGGACAAGGCTCTGAGCAACCTGACCTAACTTCAAAGTTACCGTACCTTGAGCAAGCGATTGACTTCAAGAGCTTCCTTCCAACCTGTTTTTTTTCATGATTCATCTCTATTAGTTATACGAGTTCTTATTTACTTTAAAGTTAGCTCCTTGTCACTACAGAACATAGTTTTCTGTTCACATAAATCATATTTCATTGTTGCTCTGAGGCTAGAGATAAAGTTCTACTATTTGACGTTTCACTATGAATGTTTATCTGGCTCTTGGTGCTTTGCCAGGGATCATAGAGGAATACCATAGTAGAACTAGCGCTGCCATATCACCTAGTGCAGTTATCCACATTCAACATCAGATAATGGCAAAGATGCTCTCTGCATACTTTAACCAGATCTACCTCATTCTCTCTTTGCAGGTCACCACGATAGGAATAAATCACTGAAACAGAGTGTGGTTTTATTACCTTGACAAAGTTCCCATAATTGCTTTCACATTTTGTGTCTAATGGACACCTTTCATTAGCAGCACACTGAGCAAAGGCAGTTCCTGCCCTGCAACTGAGTCCGCAGAGAGATGGACACACTTGCAGTTCTTCCTTCCGTCAGTCACGTTATGAGTAAGGATCATCTACTAATTGGGGCAAAAAGTTTCTGGGTCACTCAGCATGTGAGTATTGCTGTCTGGAAAGAGGCGTTCTCTCATGCAATGAAGTCAGAAATAAAATGAGGTGGTGTGGGACTTTTGACTGAGCAACTAAGGGTTACTTGTAGTCTCTGCAAGAGCCATTGCTGAGGATCAATTGCAACATCACAGGGGCAGTTACCATGAATTAGTGCCAGCTGGGTTCCACGCAAGGCAGCGCTTGCAGTTCTCCACCGGCTTCACTGGGTATTCTGCAGTATCTGTGAGCACAGTCACTGCTGGGATCTTACCTTTTTGCCAAGGTAGAAAGCAATTGCGAGGCTGGGAGCATCTACCCGAGACCATGCGGTCTAAGCAGTTGTTCAGGGACAGTGCAGAAAGCTGTGTTTTTGAGCGCTGTAGTTTTCTCTTAGTCTTAACACAATATGGCACAAACTCACTATGGTTTTTTTACAGGATTGGCTGGAAAGGTGCTGTCCCATAGTGCAGCTGCCTTCAGCTCCAGTGAAACAGCAGGACAGAGGAGGTTCTGTGCCAAAAAGGATAGCTCATAAGTTGGTTTTAATTTGGTCAGTTTTGACATAGATGCTTTCCTTCCAGATACAGCAGTTACCATTGTGAGCCTGTGAAACCGTGCATTTCTATAAAGTTGTATGAGGGAAGAATGAAAACAAAAGCAACTGCAAACAGTCTCTTTATTACAAAATGGTCTACATTATGGAAATAATTAACAATAATATATAAAACTAATCAGGGGTTATTTTTTACTCAGTGTTATATTTGCACTCTGCAATTTCTTTTCTCAAGGAAAAGAAGGGTTTCAAACATTGGTCTATCCTAAACTATCAATAGGCACTTCAGGCACCAACAGTGTTGTGATTCTTAAGCCCGTACATATAACATAGCTGGTAAATGCTTTTCTAAAACAGTGGGCAAGTAAATGACTGGCAAACCAGATGTCACACCATAAATACAGCACCAAAAGGGAACATGTGTGACTGGCACTTCTCAGTGCTGACAATTCAGAAATCATTAATGTGCAGGCAGATATCGGAAGAAACACCATGAGATTGTCATACTGATTTTGTATATGCAATGGGTGGACAGGTGCAGATTTACTGTGAGATAAGGGATTCTAGCATTACATTAGCCATTAATGTGTAGTATAATGCCCTGATATGCAATTGTTTAGACTATGAGCACTGCAATTCTTTAGGCTTTAAACCCTAAAAAATTCAGTAAGGAACCTCAGTAGTTTTCAGGTGACTATAAAGATCTGTAATGGAATTAGATGTTTTCTCATAGCTGTAGGCCTTCAGTAGAAAATCTTAAGGTCATTTCTTTGTCTGCAAAACTCATACATTAGATCTGTTTTGGCTCCATCTAGAGATTCATTTACAAATTGACTGTGGTACAGTCGTCTGCCATGTCCCTACAGGCTTTGTGTAAGAGACCAAAAGGTATGCGGAGTTGAGTACCTACAACTATTTTTAATGCTTAGATTACTACTGGTTCTAACCACGTGCCCTGTCTTTCCCAGCCATTCCTAGAATGTGGACCCCACAAAACATGCATGATTAAAAGGGACTCTTTTTCTCTAAGTGACCTTTCAGAAAGTGACCAAAACTTTCTGCAGAGGTTACAGCTTGACATGTGCTCTGATACCTCCTACTTCATAGGTATTCAGCAGCATCCAAAACCATAAATTGATTACAGGAACTGTACTTCGCATGTGAAGGCTCCAGCTGGATAATGGGCAGCTTTTGGACTGGGGGCTATTTTCTCTTCCCAAGCAAAGCCTGCTCTGGATGCAATTTTAATGAAATTTCATGTAACTAATAGTAGTACTGTTGGATCTCATTCTAAGCACAATTGCTTGAAATAAAATAGTTTCAACACACTAAAGCAATTGCCTTTTTGTAGCCCTCAGCTATGTGTAGCTTTGTACAGGGGTGTTACCAGGAGGAACATTTCCACAGTGTGTTACTGCAGAAGGAGCCTTTCTGTCTGATAGAGCTGTCAGCACCATTAACTTTGGCATCTCGACAGGATCCTGAAGGTCTTAAAGACCCAGAAGCTACTCATAGTACTTCTGTACTACGAATATACAGGTTTCAGTTCAGCACTTCAAGAGGAGATGTTGCAGATGGTTAAGTAACAGGAGTCCTTGGGAAAAATAATCTGTGGAGGGAGAACTTCATCATCCTGATTCCCAGCTGGAGAAAAGTCCTGCTTTTCTTCAGGGATACACAGACTTTTCCTACAGATTTCCTTTCATTTCCCATGTAGAACAACTGTTACCCACACACATTTATCTATACTGTTAAAACACATCATATAAAAAATAGGAAGAAAAATTGAATATCTTTACTGTTTTTTCAGAAGTCACAGCTTATCCTTGGAAAAAAAATTATATTCACTTCAAAAGCTCAGCTTCTGAGCAAAAGTTAGGAGAAGTTTATTCCCATTGCAAAATCTTGGTTCAGGAACACTCAGACTGAAAACATGGTAAGAAACTAAATACTAGAATCAAGATTTGCATTCTGAAAAGCATAATTCATGCAGAAATAGCCCCTTTTGCTCAAGCACGCATTTTGTGAAGGAAGAAAACAAAGCGACAAGGGAACTAACAAAACCAATAATAATCTAGGCATTTAACAGAAAGTGCATTTAAATCTAACTACGAATCAATGTTTTTAATGTAATGTGATTCACTAAGATTATATTTTAAAGATCACATGTTATGTGCCATCACTTGATTTACAAGCTCCATTCATTCTAGTTTACAGTTTCCTCAGTACAAGAACCATCTTCCGGAAAGTGCTAGTACAGCATCGGGATCAAAAACTCTGCAAATTTATCTCAGGTCTTGGCTTGCTACTCCAACATAACCGATTACTAATCTAGATTACTTGTGTAGTGGAGAATCGATGGGCTTGGTGAAAAGAAGCATGTTAAGGGAAGGGATAGAAATGAAAGTGTTATTGCATTCCCATTTCCTGTTTTTTCACAGCTTAAGTTTTCACAGAACCCACAGGTAAAAACTGTAAGAAAAGAAGCCAGTTTAGATAAAGAGAAGCAGTCACTGAGTTTCAAAAGAGGGACCGGCTCATTTGAATATATGAAAAAGAGCAGACCTAAGAGGGATTAGTCCGAGGATATTGCCCCTCTGCTGGTCCAGCCCAACCCTCGCTCCAACTGAACTCTGCTGGCTCAGACCTGGCTCTGGACCCAGTTCTCCTTGCAGATAGGTACCTGAACTGGTATTTAAAGCGTACCTACAAGCTTAGTCCCGCAGGACTACAGGAGCCAAAATTGTCTCCTAAAATTCTCCTACTGTGCCTGTCCAGAGTAATGAACATTTTGGCAGGGCAAAGAATCTCTGTATTTATATCAAGTCTAAATTTATTTAACATCCATGATAGATGTCTATAGACCACAAGATACTCAAGCCAGTAGGATAACTCAGACCATATGTAACACTGAGTTCAAAAGAAAGCATAGCCATTACTCAGAAAAACTCAGTTTCTAAGAATTGTAGTTCATTTTTGCTGCAGACTGATAGATGTGAATGTGAACCCATCTCAGTCACAGAAGATTATTGAGTACACACAGACAACCTCTTCCCAGGTAAGTGCGCTAGACTAACCTGCTAAAAAGAGCACAGACTATTACCACCTTTCCAGGTACCTCTGAAAACCTGAGTCAGGGATTCATGTTCAAGAAGACTAAATCCAGGACAGGATTTTGGACAGCGAGTCCCAACCCTGCCTGCAAGGATGGTTCAGCTGGGGAGCTGTGGGGAGGGAGAAAGCAATCACAGTTTTATAATGGTAGTTTCTCAGGTTCTTCTCCCTCCATTTGTGATCACAGCGACCTGGCTTCAGAGCCCTCCCTGGTCACAGTACACCGGCTGGCTCAAATCCCGTTCCCAGAGACAGCCACCAGCGCCCTGACACCGCTCAGAGGCTTCCTTCCAGGCTGTAGATTCCCCTCCCGGCCCCGCGGGCTGAGTCTTGGCTCGGCTACCAGTCTGCCAGGTAAACCTTGGCAAGTCATGCTGTCTATGCAGGTCTGTTCTCCCAGCAGAAAGAAGAGCGCAGTACTGATGTCGGAGGTAAAGTACTTCAAAGTCTGCTAAGAAGAATGCTGACATACAAAGACTTTAGAAATGGAAGCTGTAGAACAGTAGTTAGAAACGTTTACCCTTCATTTGGGGAAGCCAGGGATTTCAATCCAACAGAGTAGAAATGAACACTGTGACAGCAGAAAGCCCGATGTTAGGACAGAGAGGCTAGAAGGCAGTTAACTCAGTCTTTCTTCATAAGGTATTGGAAACAAGCTAGCCTGCAAGTACTGTTCAAAAAACATATTCTCTGGAGTCATTCACTTCATTCTACATGAATGAAGTGCCAGCTAGTTTTTAGTTTTATACAGTAAGTAAAGGCAAATAAAAGGATTAAAGGAATGTTGTGGGATTTTTTCTAGGACTTTTGTCTACCAAGTTTCATGTCCTCAAAACACTACTTGAGAGCAACAGTTTCAGAGATATTAATGAGAAGTAAAACAGCAAAGATCTTGCAGAAGCTTCAAAGAACCACCAGGCTTTAAACTGACAAAGCAATCTTTAAAACTAAACCAGAATAATAAAAGTAACATCTACTAGTTAACACTATACTCAAGTCAGAGCTAAAACCCCCTCACCTTCAACACTTTGGGTTATAAATAAATGCAACGTTTACATCCTGATTCCTTTAGCCTTCTAGAGTAAAGAATGTTACAGAGCTAGACACTACTACGTAGTTAGTTTAATTTCTTCTTAACACATAATTAACACTTCCTACACCTAACTAAAACCAACTGAACTGTCACCACTATTTATGCTGCTTTCAATCCTGACGTCTTCTCCCAAAAAGGGGGGGTATATTAGTAGACCATCTGCATAAAGAAAAGCCCCACCTAATTTTTCTTTCTCCTTTCACAAAAGTATATTTCAGTAGTAGGAGAGAATAGCAGAAAAAAAAAAAAAAGAATTTCAGGTTAAAGAAGTTAAGATTATAAAATTAGGATTGGCACAAAAAAGCGCCAGTATTACAATTTACTAGTTAGACTTGTTCTCTTACAATTCAGTTGTGTTAAATAAAACCTGGCAAAAGAAGCTAAAGGAAAAATAAAGGAGCCTACCAGCTTTTCAAACTAAAACTAGAGGTATCTAGAGCCTTCCTTGAATCCCATTTTTCTCCTTGTCCTGGCTCACTGTATCTTATTTCTTTCTGTCTTGGAGGCCTTGTTATAATGTGTGATATACAGTACCAGTATCAAAAATTTAAACACACATTTTGCTGAAATTATTAAGTACTACCGTGGTATTCTATACACGAGATATTCAGAGTGATCAAGACTCGAAAACTTCAATTTAATTTTATTGTGCAATAAAAAAGAAGAGCATAATATTGTGGATAACAGATGCCATCAGACATGGCAGAGTGTGGTAATCCTTGCATAGCTCCTAACAAAGTGCAGTAGGAGTGGAAACATGCCATGGGTAGAGCTTCACGACACCACCGCAGGGCCTGGGCAGCACACATTCACCACGAGACGGCCAGCGCTCCAGGCAGACTCCAAAGACTAGTTAAGTTGTACAGAACGCCTCTGACCACCAGAGCAACTCAGGATGGGAAGCATGTAAAGCATGTGGCATGCTGGCTAGTTAAACTGGATTTACAGCCACTCTGCACTGCCAAAACAGTGCTGAGCAAGCGAAGAGTAATACTGCTGCTTACACCTCCCTCTGCTCCCTTTTCCCCCTCTACCCTAGATTTTACTTTGCATGTGGCTTCTTCCCCATGTACACCCCAGGGCCCTGTGACTGTACACTCCCTTGTTTCTCATTGTTTTCCCTCCAAGTACCTGCTTATTTCATAACGAAAGATATTTGGTGCAATGAGTAGTTTATATGAAGAATTACATAGTAGATAAAAAACTGCTTTTGTGGAGGTTTTTTATCTTTAGAAAAATAATTCAGAGAAAATTGCTTACAGCTCTGAACTTTGAAAATTTGCTCTTATTTGCAATATGACCAAGGTCACAAGTACTCATTTTCACGGATCAGGCTAGAAATGGCTAGTGTGATCACCTACAGACAGACTGAAAAATGATGGAAGCTTTGTGTAGAAAATTGTTTCTGAACATCCTTGTTCTTTCTTAGCACTTGCAATTCATGAGCTCAGTACAACTTGATTTTTCAGACTTTTCAGTCATGTAAAACTGCACCATGTAAGAGCCTACTTACATCTAAACCTGTATTTATGCAGGGCAAAGATATTTCTGGGATCCTAGATGCCTGGAGTAGCCTGGTATGGTGCAAAAGCTTTTAGAAAAAACAAGTATGCCAAGAATGGGAACTTCACAAAAGAGAACTGGTACAATCACGTTAAAGATCCCTGAAGACCAAAAAATTCCCACTACAACTTACACCTAATGATACTAGTTGAGCAGAACATTTTGCCTGGGATTTGGGAGACTAAAATTTTGTTCCCTTCTAAGCTCGACTGTTTTCAGATTCGTACCTCTGTCTGCTCTGCAGTTTCCTAATCTAAGCTAAAATCAGGATCTTTTCCCTGCCTTAGACTTTAGCACATCTTCAATAAGGAGCAACATGCAGAGGTTTTCTCACCTACAGTTCTGTGGAAAGGACAGTCTTCTAGAACCTGGGAGATGGAAGGAATGGTTTGAACAAAACCCATGCATCTAGTTTCCTAAGCATGAGCAAAGCAGTTGTTGTGTGAAGCAGGGACACCACTTTGCTTGCTAGGGACTCAGAACTGACAGTAACGCCCTGCTTAATTCTCTAAAAAACACATGGGGCCCTGCCCTCAGGAAAGAGCTGCGAGATCTGGATTCCAAAGGGGCAGAAGCAGCAAAGCCCGTAAGAGGTACGTGAAGTGCCGCTATCCCTCTCCTGAGCGCCATTTATGCCAAGGTTTAGGTGACTTGCCACTTTTCATGCTGCATTAGTCCAAGTTGCCTTGTGAAGCACCTAACACCCACCACCGCCATTCTGAATTTCACTCTGGGTAGTCAGACATCTTAAAACAAGGCTGTAACTTGTATCCCTTGAGTACCTGAAGAGCCTGCATTTAGTAACTTCTGCTGAAGCCTCTTCCGAGCGATAGAGGCTCCAAGACTGCCCTCAACAAATCTCTTAGAAGTACAGCATATGTTTTAAAGGAAGAAAAAAACCCAAACCTCAATTTAGAAATGACCACTGACAAAGAATCTGGCACACCGCTGGTTAAGTGTTCCAGTGTCTAATTATGTTCCATTAAAATTGTTTGCTTAAAGCCAAAATTTATCTGGCTTCAGTTTCAAGACATTTCATCCTATTATAGCTTCGTTAGATCAAAGAATTCTCTATTATCAAACTACTTTTCTCCATGGAGGTAATTATAGGTAGATACTCATTTCGTAACCATGTCTGCCTTTAAAGTAAGCTCTCTGAGTATTACAAGGCATGTGCTTGATTTTTGGCACAAGAACTGGATACTGCATTTGGCACTAGCATAAGCACTACTGGAACAAAAGTAGTATTACCTCCCCCATTCCATTTGATATCCCCTTTTTAATGCATCCAAGAATTGCATTTGGCCAAGTGGGAGCTTACGTTCAGCTGACTATCCATCACGCCTCCTAACTTTCTCTCAAAACACTGATTCTTGGGATAGGCTCCCATTCCATTTCCAGATGTATGACTTTACACTTGGCGATAGTGAAACAGGCTGTATGAGCTGGACACCAGCAAAGAAGGCAATACCAATTAACTGTAAAGCACATAAACCTCAGCACGCCTGAAAAACTCGTGAGTTGTTAGCGTTTCAAACGGTCTCCTGTTGCTTCTCCAATAGCTATTAGGTAAAGCTTCTGGCTTCAGTTCTGAGGAAAAAGAGGAAGATGTTGGTCATTCTGAAAGACGGTAAGAGTTAATAGAAATTTTGCTCTGGAATGTGTCAGCAGCTGGCAGTTATGGACAGTGAGAAAAAAACAGCATGTTCGCAAGAACCTAAACTTTGTCATAGAATGTTGACAAAGGATCTGCATTATTTGTTTAGGGACCAAGTGATCGTCTTCATCAGCTACATTTTAAACTCAAATTACCTCATAAATGCTCCAAAACGTACTATTCATGCATCGAGTTAAGTAGATTGTGCCTCATTTCCAGTGCAAATTCTGACCTTAACTATCAGATCACAAGCTATTTCTGTAATTGCCTACTATGGGACATGCCTGAAGAGCAATACTAAAAATCTGGAAAGCTATGCTAGTGTGTTAAAAGGTGACCAACCACGCAGGATTACCAGCTTAGACACAGCTACACTTTAATATTAGTTCCCACACTATGTATTAACGTTTTGCAGCTGTTATCTGAAAGTGCATTTCAGAGGCAGGTAAGAAAAATGAGTTGCTCGAGCACGATGAAAACCAAATTAACTTTCTCCTCACTAACACTTCAGCACATGTATTCCTTTAAACAAAGTTTGGGACCTACAGGGCTTTATCAGACAAACAGGGTCCTACAGCACTGATTAACTTCATGAGTTAATCTTTTGTTCTCTACACCCATCACACAAAGCTTGCTATCCATTTGTATGGCTTCTTTATAGCCACGAAATGTTTTTCTGTTAAGAATACACTAGAACACGTGTACAAGTCAAAGGGAAATAACTGAAAACCTTGCAGCAAAGTAATGGAAGAACTCTACCAATTGAAACAAACAAACAAGGATACTGAAGTCAACAAAACTTCTCAGGTACGTCCCCCCGCTAGCTGAATTTCATTGCCTATTGGTGCAGTTTTAAGCTGAAAGGAGTCAGATTGTTCTCTTACAAGATCAAGACGAGAACTGAGGTTTCCCATTAATAGTGCAAAGCAACTATTGTAATTTTCACCATAAGATCTTTTCCCTTCACCCAGCAACTTTATGAAGATGTTTTTTTCCTTGTAAATCATACTGCTTATCACTTTACCAAGACGCCTAACAAATGAAGTACTTTCATGGTTTTCACCTCATTCACTCATAAAACCCTTTTCAAGCGTGTATCGGCCGTCTACTTACTTGCACTGAACAGCTGTAAGGAACTGCCAAGTTCTTCTGATTTAGCGCAGTTATTAGCTTAATGGACAAAGGTGCTGGTACTTTCGTATTTAGAGACAAGAAGCTGCGTTACTAGATTTTGGAGCTCGACTCGCAATAGGGGAATTGTCACTTCAGGTTTTAGAACTCAGTTGTTCAAGTATCTGGAAACACTGACCCATCTGACACTCAGCTCTTTTGCCAATGTCCTAACACATTAACAAAAGCACACAACTATTTTCAGTTAAGCCACTATAATAATTTCCTGAGTTATTTAAAAACAAAACTAGCTTTTGACAAGCTTTAATAAACTAGCATTGCTGTTCAAAAGTTTCATTTAAACTCAAGTGCAGAAATAAGCTTTTGCACAGATTGGAAAAAAAATAATCACTGCCAGTGATTTTTAAATTGACATCCTTCACTGGTGTGAAGTATGTAAATACAGCTTGCCTGTAACTGAGAAAAGCATTTCAGTCAGAGCTGACGTGACTTGTTGATCTGTTGTACCAAATGCCTCGGCAGGCTAAGGCTCCTTCAGTGAAGTGCTCGCGAGACGAGAAGTCAGTTTGAATGCAAGCCGAGCTATGCATTTTACCAGTCCCTGGGTTTCTGATCTGTACTCTGCTAGACCTACACATTAGCAACAACTGTTCATACCCTCACGAATCCTGTGGTCTCCACTTCTATAGTACCTGAAATAAAACACTGCAAACAAATTATGTAAAGATGAGTAATTATCTAGAATGTGGAAAATAATTTGCTATTTTGTAAACTATTTCATGTTTCCTTTGGTAAAAAGTACCTGAAGATGTTCAGAGCCGGAAGTAATTATTATGATCTTAAAATCAGGATCTTGACACGTTAAGAACCGATTTACCCTTGCCTCTTCTTTACACGTAAAAATCTTCTTGCACAGCTTTGGTGCACTACAACTAAGTAAGAATCCTGTCTACTCAACAGCATACAGCTCAGTTTGTCATTTACTGTACTTTTAATCACAACAAAAAATAAATAACTGTCGCCACTCAAAAACTAATCTGTTACCTGCATGAATCCTTCCAAATTTTCTTCCTCCAAATGAAGGTGAAACAGTATTATCTATATACTGCTAATTCAAACTGTACATGGGTCTTTGAAACAGGTTACTCCAAAGTTAACTTAGCAACCGCCACCACTAGAGAAGAGGATCACAGAAAGAGACCAATTGAGATGACACACAGTTTTGTGCAAGATGGTTTTATTAATAGACCAGAGTTTGAAAGATTGCAGCTGGGCATCTGAATCTGAAAGGGGAAAAAAGAAGTATCATTAGACATGTGTAGATCTGAAACTACTTTGGCCACCCGAAGAATTAATACATTTCTACAGTTTATCACTTGGGCTAAAAATACTAATTTTATTTCACTGGATTTAAGACTTCAATAGTCTTGCACACAATAACTAACTTCTGTATTAACACCTTTTCACTCACAACACAGATGTCAAGTGCCAGAACTAACAGGATAAACATTCCTACCTTGAACTGTTGGTACCTATTTTCCTATTTGTCTAAAAGCATAGCAGGGGGGAACTTGATATTTAAAGACATTTTAACTTTTGCTGCAGTAACCCTATTTTCAGCACATTTCAGGGACCGTTTACATACAAAAATGAAAGCAAAAAAGCAGACTTGAGACCGGTTCCTGTAAAGTTTTCTTGAGAGCTAATGAAATTCAGCATCTTGCCAATACTGAATTATCAAAATTTGGTATCAAGTACTATGCTCTTTTTCCCCAATCTATATGAAGGAATTGGTATGTGAAGTCTTTGTTTGTTTTTTTAAGTCTATTTGAGACTACCACTTAAGTAATAAGGCAAATAACAGGAAACCAGCTACATATAGGGAAGAAGAATAAATACTCATCTTCAGATACATGGCCCTTCAGAATGACAGTACTCAGAGTACTGCCAATATCTCATCTGAACCTACTGCTCTAGTTGCCCATTACTTCAGTAGAAACTACAACATTCTTCTATGTTCTACATGTAGGTATTTCAAACATGCATTCTATTCAGAACAGTAGGAAAATAGCAGGAATAGAAAGTGCAGGAGACGAGAACAATCAGTTATCTTAGCTTTACACCAGAGGTACGATTGTTTGCAGTCCAAGCAGAAGAACTAACTGCTTATAAGCATAAGAAACTGCAAGGTCACTTCCTAAATTGGAAGATGGAGTAAAGCCCTGATGTCTGCTACTTACATGGGATGTTGAGGTAGAAGTCCAATGAAAAACCCAAGCAACGAGCTGAATAACCCTAGTTTCTCTGCCGATATACTACTCCTCGCAGGCATTTACAGCCACTGCAATAGTGAACCTGAAGCTTCCCTCCTGTAGGAAGGCTCCTGAAAACTCAACACGACCAGTGTACTTCTGATGTTTGTCAGTGAAGATGGAGGAGAAAGGATCTACACTGACAGAAAAACTGCAAGGTTTCAATTAAAAATAGCAGTTTCCATCTTGCACTCAGAAACCAGACAGGAGCATAAAGCAAAAGTAGTTTTGCTCAATCTTGACTATGAAGCCTCATGCACTAACTTAAGGGAAACATCTGCCAGTACTGAACTTGTAAGAGTTTGTGCCACCAGCAGCAAAATTTCTACAATACTAGTATGAGTAACGTAACATCACCCCAGGCACCAAACAGCACAGCAATTCTGCTACTCAAAGCTACCCACTTCTTCCCATAGTTGAGCTAAAAAGCTTTACAAGAACACTGTCCCCAGTAAGCAACTATTTTCCCAAAGCGCAAGTTTCCACGTGCCATGTAACCAGTGCTTTAAAACTCTGCTGCTTCACAGATGGAGACAACAAAGGAACATGCAAAAAGCTTGGGGGAGTGGAAACTGAGAAAAGCCTACAAAAAAGCTTCAAGAAAAAAAAGCTGTCAGTCCTATGAAATATCTTTCCATTTGACTTGGGACAGACAGCAGACCTCAATGAGCTCAACTTGCTATGCCTTGTGAGCTATAAAAACGTTTTTAAAAGGCTTAAACTCCCAAACTACTTCCCCTCCTTCAGAAAATTTGATTTCTGAGAACTCATCCAAACACCTGTTTTAAGCTATAAAGTCACATCACTACTACTATTTTTTTATTAACTGACCCTCTGGAACTTAGGAATTCGAATTCCTAAGTAAACTGTGCATCCGATTTCTAAAAAAAACAAACTAAAGAAAAAAACAAACAAAAAAAACCCCAAACGAACCAAACCCAAACCAAAAAACAAACCAACCAACCAAAAAACCCTTCTTGCCTTTGGAGGAATCAGTTTGGGTAAAATTGGGTCTTTGCCTGTTACTCTTTCCAAGCATCCTAACACAACGAAGTTTTCTTAAATTCCAGCGTATCTGTCATACCAAAAAGGCATTTGTCCTTGACTGAAAATAAGATATGGGCAACACCAAAGCTACTTTAGTGTTTAAAAAGGTGGAAAAAGCAATGGGAAGTACGAGAACTCCGAAAAAAGTTTTGGCTTTGAATGGCAGAGACTTCTCATCAAAGCAGGAACAACAGAGTGACAATGATAGATGGTAAGACAGATTGTTTGAACTAGATACTAACTTCAGGACTCAGCTGTCACTGTCAAACTGCTTTAAGTGTTAATAAACCTTCCCATTTCTAAAGGACAGACTATTCAAATGGGCAAATTAGTCTTTCAAAATCACCATCTTGGTCATGTTAACATGAAAGCTTAAATTGAATCATTTTGAAGCCTGAACAAGCTGAAAATTTAGACCATTAAAATTCTAAACTGATAATTTAATTTCTCCCAGTCCTAAACAGCCTTTTATAGCAGAAATCAGACAATCTGAAAAAAACACTGCTTGCAACCACAAAGACTTTGATCATATTAAGAATTCATTAATGAGGGCTGAAAATTTTAGCCCAGATCTCAAGGCTCCCCATCATAAAACCCAAATGAGGTTTTAAAACAAGTTATTGGTAAATGAAAAGTAAGTTATTGGTAATGTTTATACTTCCTAAACATATCAGCTGTAACGATTTAATTTCTTCACAAATGTTTAAGCTTTAGCCAGACTTTAAACATAAAATCAGAACACTGTATTGCCCAAGTAGCTTTATATCGTAGGTACCACCCAAGCATGAGCGAATATATATTAGACCTGAACGTTCAACCAATAACGGCAGCTGCCTACACAGCAGAGAAAGAACAGTGAGTAGCATTAACCTTTGGTAATATCTCACCATTAGTTCATTCTCCTTATGAGTCTGTTGATCTGATCTTCTCTGTTACCAGCATCCCCACCTTCCACGAAGTGGATCGTTTTCTTCTTCATTCCACCCCGAGGAGAGGACAATTTGAAGGGCCAAAGGAAGTTGTTCACGACTTTGAAGTTCTTGCCAACAGTATAAATTTCATGGATCACATCTTCCATGCAGATGATGCCAAACTTTCCTAAAATTCAGAAACGTTGTTTTCAGAAGGGCTACAGAGCCACTAGTCAACGACAAGCTAAAAATCATCAAGTTATTATTGTCATACCTACTTTTTCTGATCAACTTCAGGAAGTCAGAAAGCACCCACTCTGTCATGACACCCAATGACTGACTTTTCCAATTAACATGGATTAGCTGCAGCCAACTCAACATTATTTAGTTGTTACATCTGGCAAGAGGCAGTTTCAACTGTTGAATATTTGTAGCCAGCAATGAGGAACAACAGAAAACAAACCCCACTTAGGGAATCTTACGAAAATAGACTGTGTTCTTTGAAGAAAAGCTAGATTAAATACACTTAAACCCTAGTTATGTGTAGCTTGAGGAAATTCACTGAACTACTTATGCTGTTGAATAATGCAACAGCGTGTTTTCTTAATGCCTTTCCAGAGTCTTCAGTGACATGTTACAGGGTAACTGCTCGTAAAATACAACGCTAAAAAGGAAAGTGATTATAGTATAATACTTGTACCTTCAGAATCTGATTATCTATTGCCCTGGAAAAGGAACAAACATGACACAGTCAAATTTGAAGTGATACACCAATCAAGTGCCAAAAATGGGAGAGACATCAGTGTTTCCTTTCGCTCCTGGCATGACTGGAAAAGGAGGAGCCTCCTAGAGCAGTCTATTTCCTGACAACTGACCACCATACGTACACTAATGGCTTTTACTAGCCAGTTCTTCTGACAGGAAGTTTGAGAAGTCTGTTACCAGACCATGAAGGTCTAAGACACAAGCAATATTAAATTTGAAACTTCACAGCTACGTATGATAAACTTCTTTCCTGCCACGGCACCTTTTCATTACTGAAAGACCTACTGACCTATTAAAGGTCAAGTTTACATTTAAAATTACAAACTTAATGCTAAAATTCGATTCTTTACACTGGTTTTCAATACTTTATAACACAAGTTACTTCCAGCTTGCTTTGTGTTAAGCTATTAAGACAGAAGTAGAGATTATTAACCAATCACTACTATTCTCCAGAAACAAGTAAGGATAGTTGTCCAGCTTAGCATTAATCATCCAAAGGCAACAAGCTGGTTTCTTGTTTTGTTTAGTGAAGCAGTATTTACCAAGGCGTTTCTGAATCAGGAAATTATCAGTGAGAGCAATGCGTTGCTTGTTGATCTTGCCATAACCGCGCTTGTAGATCAATTCATGCACAGACTTCAGATTGGGATAACTGAAACAGTCAAGGGGAAAAAAAAAAGTTACTAGTCTGTGCAAGCCACCTTCCAAGCTAACATCCCCGAATGAAACTTCCATAACAAACAATTTAAGATCATTTCAGCGTGTCGCAATTGTAAATACAAAAGCAACAGAGAAGCAAATCTTACTCATACAGAGTTCCCAACAACACTGGTATGAGAGTGTAATCGTATCTAACAAACATTGCCTTTTAAAGCACTGCCTTCATCATGTTTTCAATTCAAAGCAGGGGAAGCACACAGAAGATATAAGAACATTTTAAACACAAGGGAAACCTGCAAATCAAGCATAGCAAAATGCAGAAGGCACTCAACATTTGCACCCTGATTTGATAAAACTAGCCATTTCACTCACCCCCACGCAATATAGGGTTCAACAATCCGCAACATGTTGATAGAAGCTTTGTTGAGTTTTACAAACGTGCCATTAAAAATCTGACGCAGGCGAAGAAGCTGCAACACCTTGCGGACCTTAGGGCTGACACCATTGGTACTACAGAACATCGGAAAAAAGCCTCAATTATCTACATCCCAGAAAACACTAAGTATCAGGTTAAAAAAAAACAACGACAATAATATCATTCCCATATGAAATGCATCACTATTTTGCCAATTACACAAAACTAGCTCAGTAAATTATCTACTATCTCTATATATTTCACTATTAAAACAGGTCTATTTCCATGAAAAGAATTAAAATAAGCATTACAATGAAACAATTTAGAACTATCCTTGTGCTCTCCTGAACATAATTCTTCCAATCACACCTTTTGTTAGTTTTCTATAACACTTTACCAAAGGAGAGTTAAACAAACACTTCAAACAAAACTTAGCAGAATGTTAGGGAATACTGGCATGTAATTTTGAGATTAAGGTGAAACAGAAAAACTGTCTGCACGTATTTGTAGCCTTGCCACCTTCTTAAAAACCAGGGATTCCTGAAGAGAGGAGACATAGCCAGCATAATGATTTTGCACTTAATAAGCCTCTGGTGCATGTACAACATTACTGTCAACAACGTTCCAAGCCACCAGCAGAAGGCTTGATTTTATTTACATAATTAAGCCCTCAAAACAGATAACAGGAAAGCCAATTTCGGTGCTTTTGAACATAAAATTGCTTACATCTGTATTCAATCTTACCCTCTTATCCTGATCACAAACGCCAGTTTCGGTTCCGCTGGAACGTAGTAATTACCAGCTTTCCGGGCCATCCTGGCCATACGGATCTCCTGCCTATACATGTGCCTGTACTCCTTGTGGTAAGCTTGGGCTCTTGCATAGATGAGTCGCCTTTGTGCCTTACGGTACTGAAATCAATTGAAAGTTACTTAGTATTATATAACGCCTTTTAACACATGAAAACCACCTTCAAATAATGTAGCATATTCTAGAACTTCCCAGAAATAACACAGATTAAAGGAACATCTGCCCATACCACGGGGTTTAGAATCACTCTCAGTAATGTGCTAGAGAATCTGGAAGACTGTTACACTGCAGCGCTGCTTTACCTTGAACAATGTTACCATGCATCAAGCTTACCCTCACAAAGGCTGTAACCTCTTGCCTTGCAGAAGACTAACTAATCTTATAGACAACCGTACGCTTTGCCCTTACTCTGCCCAGAACTGGTTTGTTACTGACACCCCCCCCCCAAACAAAAGCAGCATATTTGAGTCCAAAACATTAAGAAAATATGAACGTGCTAGACCTAAATACTGTGAACTTCTGTATTGTGTTACATCAGCAGTAGTAGCTGATATTGCAACAGATAAACAATTCAAGTCAAGGAGTCATGAAATATTCACCTTTTTTATAGCCAACATCCTCTTCTGACGTTTGGCTTTTACGGCTGCATAAGCCTGCCGCTTTTTCAGCAGGCTTTCCGGTATGGATGGCACCTTCTTTGCTCTAAATGAAGAGGAAAAAAAACTCTCTTTTAGCTGTTATGAAGAAAGTGGTCTTTAAAGTAACGCGCGACGACCAATGCAAACTCTTAACACAATGCGTACGCAGGCCTCACTGCCTCGAGCCGGTTCACTGAGGCATCTTACTTGCTCCTGCTGTCACCAGGCCTCAATGCAGCCCTAACAGATCACCTTTTATACTAGACAAGGCGATCCGACAGACTAGCTGGTGAGCTGCACACAACCTATGCACGCTACCATAAAGACTGAGACCACCTGAGCGACAGGGAGTTTCTACCCTGCCCCGCTACGATCCAATTTGCAATAAAAGGAAGTCTGTTTCAAGCGCATCTCTTTCAGATTAATAAACATTCCAACAGGTGCTTTAAGAGAAAAACTAGTTTGGTAGCACTCTGAAATTTACAGAATTCTAAGCTCACTCAGAAATTTGAACTCTTGGATGCCACAAAACTTGCAAGAGCAGCGTTTATAGAGCCATAATTACCCGGGCGAGCTCCCACCGTAAGCGTACCCAGCTATGGCTCCCTACTCAAGCCGCACACGGCCTGGCGCACCCCAGCGCAGCACTGACTCCCCGCCAAGCCGGGGAAACCCTGCCGCCCCGGGTCCCTC
>NW_008824238.1:5746594-5747387 GCF_000699105.1 Pygoscelis adeliae | reverse complement strand
CGTGGGGAAGCGGGAACCGCCGGCTCCGTTTCTGTCGGGCTGTGTTTCTGGTCGGGTTGGTTGGGTTTCTTTCCAGCTCGCCGTGCAAAAACAGTAGTTGTGTGGAGGGAGGAGGGTCGGGAGGACGTGCTGCCAGCAGAGCTGCCCGTCCGGGCACAGCGGCTTTTCCTCTGGAAGGCGGCTTAAGGCTGCTGGCTGTGCCTCTTGGGCCCGGTCCCGTGAACGCCTGCCTCTGCTCTTAAAACCACCCGTGGGGGCCCCGGCCCCGACACGTCGTTACGCGCGCAGGGGAAGAAGGGGAACTAGTGGAACTCGGAGCTGCAAAGAGTCATCCAGTGTAAAAAAAAGCGTAGGCGGCTGGGCTGGGGATAACGAACGCCGGGCGCTGCGTTTGCTGGTTTTATGCGTTGCCTGTTGACAGCACGCAGGGGTGCTAGGTAGCGCTGAAGGACGTTACTGAGAATGCTTTGGATCTGAGTTGCAGCTGTACCGACGCTGATTCTTGTAAAATAGCATTACTTACTAACACAGAGACTTGTATCACTTGATCTCATTAAAACTATTATAAAAGGGGGTAATTAAAGTCAGCGCGCACACGTGCCATAAAACACCTACAATATCTGCCGAAGGAAGAGGCCGCCTGCACTCTCTCCCAAAACCTCTGACCTCGAACTTCTGTGAAATCCGAGCGGCAGCGTTCACAAATACGAAGCCCCAGCAGCTTTCCCGAGAAGGAAGGGAAAGTTGGCGGGGAAGAGGGCGCAGCGTAGCGCTCTTGGGCACATGGCTGCAG
>NW_008824238.1:5746232-5746438 GCF_000699105.1 Pygoscelis adeliae | reverse complement strand
ACAGGAGGCGGCAGTTGTTAGCTCACGGACGAAAATACTTTCCGTGTGCCGGTAGTTCTGAGTTGCCATCTCGGTCCGCGGTCGGTTAGATGTTAGTGGCCTCTCTATTTGGCTGACAGACCGAAAAACAAACAAAAAAAAACCCCCAACCACCGGGGTTTTGTTCAGCGGTTTCTCGCAGCTCAGCAGAGAAAACCCGAGGCACG
>NW_008824238.1:5736717-5744513 GCF_000699105.1 Pygoscelis adeliae | reverse complement strand
CTTGTGTACTGTGGTGATGCCAAAGTAAATGGAAGTTTTGCCGTAATGGAAATGTATTTGCTGTTTCCATTTGACTACTTGTTTGAATGTCAAAATACAAGTAAGAACTTTATTCCTCCTCCCCCCCCTCCCCGTTCTCTTATCTGTGTTCCTTAGTAGCTGGAGATGGAGAAAAAGATGCGCTGCCCCATTGCACCTTGCAGGTTTACACGTACACCTGTGATGTGGGTAAAAGAGAAAATGTCTACTCAACAGCTGAGAGGGTCCGCAAGGAGGTTGGCGAGGTGTCTGTCCTGGTTAACAATGCTGGTGTGGTCTCCGGGCACCATCTTCTGGAGTGTCCTGATGAGCTTATTGAGAGGACCATGATGGTCAACTGTCACGCACACTTTTGGGTAACTATAAACTCCTTTTTTTTCCTGCCCTTTTCGACAGTTAATTTTGGGAAATTAACTGCTGTTGCTTTACTCCTGTCTCTTTTGAGTTTTACACTTGCTTCCTTTCATTTGCAAGCTCACCAGTTTGTGGGTTTCTTATCTTTAACTTACTGTTCTGTTTAACAGGAATGGTGGGTATTAAAATTATTAACAAGTTGTTTTAAATCAACTGTAGCCTCCTAGAATCCAGAGCTCTAAGTCTTGTGCCCTTTTCTGTAGCCCTGGATATGAAATCCTTTGCAAGCATAACCTCTGAATCTGCTTAAAGGTTGTTACTGTTAATGAATGACTTCTCAGCCTTCCTCCCATAGTCTTCTGCCAGCATGTTAGCAGCTTTAAGATGCTGTTTTAGTGATGGTTACAATAGCAAACTTACACATTTCTGGAAAAAATGCTTAAAACCCCTGCTGGAAATGTTGTTTGAATTGCCTTGGAGGCAAATTGTTCCTTTTGAAGGCTGGGAGGAAAAGCGAAAAAGATTTCTCAAGAAATCAAGCCAAGAACACTTTTTCAGGAATCCTGTGTATTTGTCCTCATAGCTTTCTCTGGGGGCTGCCAGTAGAAGTAAGAAAATCTTTAATATGGTTTCTGGTGTGATATGGTCCTCATAACCAGCAGATGCTAATCAAGGAGAACAAGCTGTGTGATCTTACTCTTTTTGTCTGTCTAAACCTTATTTTCCTGTGTGGTTTATTTTTAAACCCACAGTAGTGTGGAGTTACATAAACTGGAGTGTTCAAGGAGGGCATGATGCACACTCGGGTTAGCATTAGCTGTCAGACTGAGCCCATTGTTAGTACTAAAACTGTTCTTTGGTCCTTCAAGTAAGGTTATGAAATACACTTGCATAACAATCAAAGGATTAAGCAATCTGAAATATACTTTAACTTAAGCCTTCTTTGGCTGGTCTTACCTTTTCATAATAAAATTTTGTAAAACCCCTCATCTTCAAAACTTAGAAGGCCCTCCCAAACCAAACTTTTTTTAACATGGAAGTGAAATGCTGTTTC
This sequence comes from Pygoscelis adeliae, assembly GCF_000699105.1. NCBI lineage: Eukaryota > Metazoa > Chordata > Aves > Sphenisciformes > Spheniscidae > Pygoscelis > Pygoscelis adeliae. The sequence goes on along the minus strand of NW_008824238.1, from coordinate 5,743,066 downwards.
ATAACCCTAAAGGAGCCCCTTCAAATCTGCACTGTGAAACACTTAATGGCAGAGCAGTCTTTTTCCAATGTATTGTAAAACTTGCAGAGAGAGTGCGTAAACTTCAGTGCACACAAGATAGCGTGTTTAGAAACACTTTCAAACTCTGCAAGTACATTTTAGGGCAATTAGAAAAGTTCTGAGAAAGCTTGTATGACTTCCTACAACTAAGAGCTCTGTGTTCCCCTTCATAGAAGTTAAATTGATGCTTAAGCGAACAGGGACGTGCACTAGATTTAATGACTGTTATTGATGTGGTTTAAATGCCGAATTGACAGTTTCTAAGAACTCTAAATTATGACATCACCATGAATTAAAATATAGGAGGATCCTAAATTCTCCAGCTGTTCTTCCTTCAGGCCTAAGTCATACACTTATTTATAACATTGTTTCAGAGACCTTTTTAAAGCACCCTCTGTGTTCTGAGTCTCTTACAGTAATAGAAAACTAAACTTAAAGTCCAGTATTGCTATGATTGGGTTTTCATAAGTTTCATTCATCTCTAAATGTTACAGTGTGAAATGACTTTAAAATTAAAAAAAAATTATTCCAAGAAGCTATAGTTAGATCGGAACTGTGGAACTTGATCTTGGCTTAAGCTTCTAAGGAGCAGTCAACGCTGTTTATATTTAATTGAGGATCTGTTCATATGTACACTTCTGCAGATCCTGTGTCCTGCTTTGCTTTTTCTTTTATTTTTTGCTGTTGGCAAAGCTTTTTTCCTTGTCTTCCCCTTCACAATCCCAGAAAAGGTTGGCTTGTCCAACAGTGGGTGGACTTCTATTAAAAGTAATAGTACTTAATTCATAAGATATCATCTGAATCAGCTGATTTGAAGCCAACTTTCTTGATGCAAGTCAATGCTGACTTAAATAGAACAATGTGTCTAGATGTGTGAAGTCTTATACAGCTAGTCTTTTCCATGTCAGCTAAACTGGTGGTCCAAAAGCAAATCTAATACTCTGGAGCATTATGTAGGCTTTTAACTATTCTTGGAGGGCGTTTCGTCCAAAAAGCTGTAAAAAGATTTTTATAAAGACATGGATCTTCCATGTAATATTGCTTCAGTAGTTAAGTGTCTGTACTTTCTGAGTTTTTGTTTGGTGTTTTGTCTTTTTTATTGTGTGACAGAAATTCTTCCTCATCCCTTGATCATTAATCAAGCCTCAGTGTGCTTCTATAAAACCTAAAATGGGGCTCTAGTACTGGCCCCTTGAAACATCTGAAATAAGATTGATTGCCTGCTCTCTGTGCAGAATGCGGATGATCTGAGCTTGTTTTATGTTAGCAGCTACGATCTGAAGACTGCTTAACTTCTGCAGTAGGCAGTGACATGAAAGTCTCGCTGATTTGCTGTTGTGACTCCAACTGGGCTGTGTACCATATCACAAACTGGCAGTCAAGAGAGCCTTAGCAGCATCTCACAGCCTAAACAGATGCTTTCCATTTTGCTGACATTCATGATTTGTATAATCCTTCCTATGAGTGTTCTATATAAACATGTCACCACTGCATCATGTAGCAATTTCCACAGCATAAAATCCACTGCAGTATTAAAAACCTGTTATTTCATGCTGTGATAACTTGAATGCTTCTGATATTGAAAACATAGGGACAAAATCTGTTCCCGGCTTGAAACAAGCCAGCTTTGGTTTACTATAATTTGCAGATGCATAAAACTGTAGCAGGAGTGTAACACTATCTTTCCTGCCAGTCTGTTGCAAGAATAATAACTTACTTGGCTGCACTTCTCAATTAATGAGACTGAACTTCTGCAGACTGGGAAATTTTCTTCCTGTGATATGTCAGGAATCAGATTTGAAAAATGTAAATCACAATATAAGATAAAGCTGTTGCTTTATCAGTTTTAAGCAAATATAGGAATAACAGTTTTTCTTTCTTGTGGTTTTACAATAAAGCTTAAGTATCAAAATGTGGTTTAGATCATGGAACTGTATTTAATAAAACTACTGTACAAACTCCTATTTCAGGACAATTTGAGATTCTTGTACCTACTGTAACTTTTTTCTGGAAGAATAATGCTATTGCTGGATAAGTAGGTATTAATATTGTACATCAGCATAGTACCTGGGAAATCCTTCTAGATTTGTTTGCTGAATGAGACTCATGGAGGGGCAGGGGCAAGGCAATGACCAGGGTCTGTGAAGTTCTGTGACATGAAGGTCCTTCTGTACAGCAGATCTTTGGTATTTAGCTCTGAGAGAACAGTGATCTGCACTTTCCTGTCATGTGGATCCTCCAAAACGTTCAGCTTAAAGCTCTCCTCCTAGAGGAGTTCTCTTCAACTTACCAAAAGGGGGAAGCAAAACCATTCAGCTCCAGCTCTGTCATATTTATTAAAAAAAAAAAATCCATGTAGTGATACTCTAGGGCCCAGAGTTCGGAGACTTTCGTACTGCTGTCTTAACCGGAGTAGTTACATTCATTCACTTACAAACTACCTGATTTTTGAAGTTATGCAGGTACATTTGTCTCTGTAGGAATTGAACAAACCCTTTAGGTGGCCTGACATTGATACAGGAAGAGATAAATACTGAGTAAAGAGGGAAATACTACTGAAGTAATTAGGGCATTCATAAATAGGCTAAAACTTAAATGTACCTTGGAATGAAAGTTAATGCAGAGTTACTAAATCAAATGCCTGTTTATGCAGCTGCTGTCTAATTAGACTGACAGGATTGCTAAAGCCTTGGAAAATAAGTGGCTTATATTTATCTATAATGTGTCAATACTTATGTATTGTTGTTCTAGTCTCTTCAAGCTTCTTGGCATTAAATAAAGCTCACTTATGCCTATAGTTTGTTTAGTTTAAATATGGAAGTATTACACTTAGTGTGCACACTGAATCTTCTACAGAAGAAAAGACAGCTTAAGTTATGTTATTTGAAACTATACCATGCCAAGTCTTGTGGCCTGTTGGCATAGCAGTTTGATTTTTGTCTTCATCTCTAGGATTCTAGTATCTATGATCAAATATAGACACAATATTCCACTGACAGGCCAGCTAGCTGTATTTAGCGTTTTGGATGAGTGGAATTAGCTGCTTTAATAGATTTATTTTTTTTAATTTCATGATAATGTATCCCAAGATGCGTAAGTTTACTTACAAGTTTAATCTACAAGCTCTTGACTTTTTTCTTTGAAAAATGAGTTGGATCAAGTTCAAGTAAAACATGTGCATGTGATCCAAAAAGTGTCATCAAAACTAACTCTTCCCTTGCATAATGATTCCAACTATATGCCACCAGTAAATTACCCTGAACAGCACATGTGTTTCATATACTGTGGTAGCATGCTGGGTAGTGAATATGAAGGAAAAAGCAGTCATACTCTTAGCTACAGAAATAGTTATATTAGTTGTACTTAAAACTTATAAGTGCTTTGGTATGGTTCTGCAGTTCATATGTTTTGGGGTTCATTTCTCAAGAAAATAGAGGGAATCTGTCAACTGAGAAATTACTATCTTCCAGATGCATGCTCTAGAAAACTGCACTTTCCCATTTTATAAAGGAATGTACTTAACACAAGTTTTAGAGAATAAATTGGTGGACATCTATTTCTGGAGCTTGAGTCGGCACAAGACTACTGGCTCAGAGCTTTCCTCACAGATTTATTTTATGGTCTACCAGGGGCTTGTCTAGCATTGTGTCAAGCACAGTTGTCACCAGCATGCAATCTTTAATTTTGTAAGCTGTATCTTGCAATCTGCGTGTATCTGTAATCTAGCCTTGTAGTGATCATTTTCAAAAAAAAAATCATTGGAAGTTTTCTGATTCTTTTTTGGGGGGACACCAACCCAATCCATTTAGTTAGGTACCTGGATGTCTAAGCTTTGGCTGTAGAAGCGATCTTATATTCATTTCAGAGTAGACATGGGTGAGAATAAAAATAATTCTTTTTTTTTTTCGGAAGAGTCAGCAAGCATAATTAAGCATGTTGGGATGGGGTGGTAGGAGGGTCTTAGTCTTATGCAAAACACCCCTTCATTTGCCTTGTGTAAGAATCCTATGAATTCAAGCACCTATAATTGGGATTCCAGAGTGCTGCCCACAGAACCGTCGTTGTTCCACAAGTTACTCAGCTCTAGTCCCTGAGGTCTATTGGGGCTGTTCAGTTATGGTTCTCCATTGTATCTTGATGATAAATGAGTAGTTACATATCAAGGAGCCTGAACAAAACAGCTTATAGCACTCTTGACTTGTTTAATTAGCAACACTTCCATCAGGCAGTGGGAAAATCGTATCGAAGATTCTTTGAATGTATTACTCACAACACCAACCCTCCTACATATACTTTCTGTGCTAGAGCGTCTTCCTTGCGTGGTGGAGAATGCTGACCTCTCTGTTCAAACAGCAGCTGAATTCATGCATTTCCCTTCCTTCTCTTTAATGATGTAAAGCATTTGATTTTCATCCCAGTCAGTTAACAAATCTGAAATGACCATTCAGAAAGTTTTCCTTAAACTGCTTCAGTTACACCCAAGCTTTTGCGTCAGCTTCTCTCAGGCATACTTTGGAAATTAATTTGCTGCGCCATTTGAAAGGTGCATGGATTTTAGACTCTCAAACGACAGAAAATAGAGATTCTCAGACTGTGACCCATGGATTGTTTGTTCCCTGTAGATCGGTGTCCAGGATGGTAGCGTAAGGTGTGATCAGCCAGTTACTTCCATGCACTAAACTGTATGAAGCCTGAAGAGTTTAGGTGAAAACAGTAATATATTTCACAGAAAAGCAATGTGAAAATTCTGTTAAGGGAAAGTTGTCCTGAAAAGACCATGCCAAGACTTCTCAAACTATTTGAAACATATTTAAAGTATTACTCAGCTATTAGTGGCTTGCAGTTCCACAGCCATCTAAAATAAAGCTGGAATTGCAGTATAGCTTGCAGAGGTAAGGCACTTGGGATAATCTCACTCTTCAGTCTCCTGTGACTTTTTCTGAGGGTCGGAGACTCGTCAGCAAACCATATGAATGCTTTCAGGATTGTTAATCTGCTCTGAAGAAATGGTCCTGGATGAGTGATCAGTGCAATGACTAAATTCCTGCTTCTTATGGAATGAGGTACGTTGGCTGAATAAGCAAAAACTTCTGCACTGACTTTGGTCTGATATTATGCTGTTACTTGTGAAGGATTTGGGGAGACAGGAAAACCTTGAATGGAATGATAGTCTTTGCCAGCGTGGTGCCTAACCTCGCTAGAAGTGGAGAGAGTGGCTCTTCACTGTTTCAGTGAAATACTCAGTCTAAAAGATTATGTGTATGCCTTTCTTGTCCTGTGGAGGCTAGGAGAGCAGTAGAGTTTAAAGTTCCAGATTCTTCTATCTACAAGTAACATCCGCTTTTATTTTATGAAAAGCAGCTAAGTTAATGAGATCTCATTATGTTATTATCTTTCTGTAATAAGCAAGCGACTATAGCAGAATTCTAGAAGGCAGGCGTGTTCATGTGCTCAACTGTGGAGAAAAGCAATCCTAATTATGATGTGGCTAAGTGTCCTGCTAACAGAGCGTTTGCATCACTGCCTAAGACCTGTCTTAACTGATCTGCGTGGGTGAGCAATCCTTTTCTGTAGCTCTCAGTGTCATCAATTACTCTGAGTAGACAGGTTGAGGAAAGATGGATGTTATGTTTTCTAGCACCATCCCTGCCATTTTAGCACTGCATTTTTTAAATCTTTTCTACTTTTATCTTTATCAGCTGTGAAGTATTATTCTTTCCCAATGCTTCTCATGCTTTGATTCACTTCTGGGGTTTTTTTTGGGGGGGAGGGAGGGTTTTTGTAATGTATCTCTAGTACTAAACCTTTCCACAGTCCTCTGTATGTAAAAGCCAGAGCATCGCTCTCTTGATAAACCTTGCTCCCTTGACCTTTGAGGTTTTCTGGCTATTCACACTGATGGTAAAACTGAGTTATGGATACCTGTCTGTCTTTTGTGAAAAATGGTAGAGATCTTTCTGCAAAGGCAAACTGAAGCTGATTTACATGCGATGCTATCTGCTTTTACCTGTGGTCTTGGGCTTCTTAGTCTCTTAAAAAAAAAGAAAAAGTCTTTCAAGATGCAGTTACAATGTAGGTGAGTAGGCACAGACTTTGAGATTGGTAGAATCTCAGTTTCTGAGGGTTTAGTTTGAAAAAAGATATGTCACAAATGGGGGAGAAATTTACATCTGTGCTTACACTTCTGAATAAACACTTTGTTCTTGTAAATAATTATATTAGTATAATGATTTATATGCCAGTCAAATTAACACTTGACACAAGTGAGTTATCACAACTGGGATGGGAG
>NW_008824238.1:5729750-5736694 GCF_000699105.1 Pygoscelis adeliae | reverse complement strand
ACAGCTGCAGAGCAGAGGTGGCTGACTTGGTGTGAGCCTTTTGAAATTCAAGTTTGTTTGGCTGTTGAATTCTGCACCTAAATGTGCCTTGGTGCTGGTCACTTCTGCCATCTGTTTGAACTTGTGTGACAGCTTCTCGAGCACTCCCCTTTCAGCGTTGGTTTGGAAAAGCGCTTGAGCGTATGCTTAAAAGTAACTTGTCCGAAATTTCTGTTGACTTAGGATGAAACTACAAGGCAGTTTAGTGGTGGCAAGCTGTCACATGGGACCATCCCTTGAATCTGCATCTTACCTTGCACGAGTTTTGGCATTCATCTGATCCTTGGGCGAGCCAGTTCAGCTCACTAACTTGTCCGGAGGGTGGGAGGAAAGCTGTTAATTTTCTTGGCCAAGTTGATTCATTTTTCTATTTAGAGACTAGAATCACCTCATCAACATTTCAGACTTGCATTAGCCAGTGTGTGTGTTGGGGAAAGGGTGAGGAGGAATACGATAAAACCACGTAGCTGTGAACAGGACCTCTGCGGCTGTCTAATGAAACCTCATTCTTAGAGACATTTTCTGGAATAGGATTTATAGGCTCTAAATAGTTAAATAGTCATAAATGGTTCCAAGCTATAGCAAATCCACCACTTGGCATAACAGTCTGAATGTAACAACTCGACTTCTGAAGAGATCGCCGTATTTTAATTACACACTATAAAAACCCCTTAGAGAAAGGTAAGTTAGTGTTCTGAACACATCAAATAATGTTGTATTAACAACTCTAGCTTATTTGCATTGCACCGATACTATGATTGCTGCTGTGTACCGTTGAGAGCAATGATCTCTGTGCCTACTGCACTGTTTGACTTCTCTGGAAATCAGTTGTACTAACGCTGTTTGAATGTGGAAAAAACAGGCCAGAGCCATGTTTCAGCTTGTGGGAAGCGAGCATAGTTTCCGCAGGCAGGCAAAGGAAGGACGTATCTCTCTGTGTTTGAAAGCTCACCCCCAAGAAAGTGTTGGTGTTTGGTTAAAATGCCTGTGCAAGTAGAATCTTTGAAAATTGTATTAGCCACTGTTTTGGTCACTGTATTAGCTGGAGTTTTTTTGTCATTTTAGCCTTTGTTGGCTTATGAAGCGAAAGTTTACCTGCTGAGACTATTTATTTTCTGCAGAGCCTTTTTTGGGAGGGTGGGGAGAAGTATGAAACAGGAACACCTTCTGTTTTTTAAAAACCTCTAATCTCCATGCATTTTAAAAATGTTACTTCTCATTCAGTGAGTTACTTCATAGTAAGTTGGAGCCTTCTAGGGTCTTACTGTTGCCTCAACAAACTTTGAAGCTAAATTTCCATTCAACTATAATATCTTCTTTATTCTTCTGTTTCCACTAAGAAAGACTATTACGTGAAAAGGGAAGCTTTCCTTCTAATCTTGTTCCTCTTGTGAGATACTCAGTTATGGCATAAACACTTTCCTTTTTATAAAGTAATTGATTCAAAACAATGACTTAGTGACTGAGTTGGAGAGGATGAGTAAAGTGACTCAGCTTTCATCTGCATGCAAGTACTATAGCAATTGCAGTTCTATGGAGGTACTGGCCTTTAAGGTATCTATAAAATGTGAGACGGTCTTTTTCTGTTTAGCCACTTCTTGAAAAGTCTGTTTCATAAATCGTAAAACTTGAATGATAACTTCATGTTTTCCATAAGTAGTTCTGACAGTACTGTTCTCTAGTAATTTTTTGAAAACATGCAGACTAAAATACCAAGTTTTACTAAATATTCCAGAGGATGACTAAGCTTATGGCAAGCTGGAGAAAAACGTGTAATTAAAAGTTGGATTGTGTTCTTGTTCGCTGAACAGAATATTCTGAGCTCTTATGTAATAGTTGTAAAATGAATTTGTTATGTGGATTTTTCACTGACTCATAGGGACATGTTTTCATTTCTGTCAAGATTATCAAATAGCTGGCAATAAATAACTGCTCTCCAAATGGCTGGACATTTGCTGCAAACTTGTGCTAATGAAGGTGAGGGACTAATGTGTTTGTTACACTAATGTCAACATAGCTCTGAAACACTACAAATCCTTTGACACGGCCATTTGTCAGTATATAAACAAAGTAGAATTTCTAGTTGCTTGACTTCAACAGAGCTTAAACCAGCTTTTGTGGAAAAGAGTAGCCAAGTGTTAACTTCTTATATCACTTGACCAGCAAACACTAAAGTAATTTCAAATTTGACATTTGAATAAATGCAAGTTAGGTCATCTTTGCTGACAGATCTGCCTGTGGAAGAATATGAGGTTGGTGGTGCTACCTACTGGGACTGTAACTTAAGTTCCTGAGTTTACAGGAGTGTAACTGGGCTGTCACAGCGGTGTTGGAGCTCTGTGTTAGTCTTGGATATATGGAAAGCTCAAATGCTGACACGGTAGATCCGAGCAGAAGGATTCACTTTCTTTAAACTGCATGTTACTTTTCAGTGGCTGCTGCCAACCATGTAATACTTGCTATAAATTGAATAGTAATTGTGGTTTGGTAGCTGTGATAGTCTGAGAGTATAATCAGATTAATATTTGTGGAGAATAAATATCAACTTGTCTAATAAGATGCCTTTGGGCGGGAGGGAAGAGGTCAGCTTTTGAGTATGACTACTTTGAAAACTTCAGTTCTCGTGCTTGGTTATGTCTTAAATTTGTGCTGGCTGGAGAAATCTGCATGTATACATTTGTTCCTAAGTTCCACTTCAGTCTAGACTTGTATCTTGCTTATTTTGCAGTGTAAGGCAGACTAAACACATAGCTGGGCCTCCAACAGCCCTCTTACCATGCCATCTTACCTACTACTAATCCTTCTCAGCTTTTAGATTAGTTTGGCATTTGAAAACCACAAAACATCATTGGCAACTTATGTTCTGCACTTTTACACTGCTTAAGCAGAGATACTGTCTTTCTCCCTGTTCATTGCTAGCTGTCAAGAATCCAATATGATTGCTCTGTCCAAGCTTTAAAAGCCATTAAAATTCAAAGCAGGCAGAATTGTCTGTGAGGGCTCAGAATACTCTTAAGAAGTTGACAAGGAAGTGTAGTTACTGGAGGGCATCTAATAGCCGGGGGAACATCATTAGTTTTTGAAAACGGTATGGTATGTGTATGTTCTGGACTCAGCTGAAAGTATGTTAATTCCACAAGAAATTCATCTAGGTGCTCTGCACTGCTTCATTGGACCCTCTCTCCGGCTGAAAGGGCTTGAGACCAAAGGAGAAGGAGAAATGGAAGTAGAACAGACACTGTTTCAGACAGAGCAGGATAATTTATTACAGGCAAGAGCTCCTGTAGGGAAGATAGAGGAGAGAGATGGCAGAGGAATAGGCATCCTTTCCAGTTAGGTAAGATTCTGTGTTGATAAACTTGCAGTTAACATAGGGACAAAGAGTGCAAGGTCTCTGCACTATGAACTTCCTCTGTGAGGAAGAAGAACTTCTTCCTCTGTGAGAGGAAGAGGGATGTGCTGTTGAGCAGGAAGTTGGTATACTTGACTTAAGTGGAGAATCACAGAATGGTTGAGGTAGGAAGGGACCCCTGGAGGTCATCAGGTCCAACCCCCCTGCTCAAGCAGGCCCAGCCAGAGCCAGTGGCCCAGGACCATGTCCAAATGGCTTTTTAATATCTCCAAGGATGGAGATTTCCACAGCCTCTCTGGGCAACCTGTGAGAATGTGCTTCATTTTTCATAGCCATATGAAATCAAAGATTTGCAAAATATGGAGGGAAGAGGTATAAATATACAATTAGCGATTTAACAATGATATATACTGCTGCATATGTATGAAGCAATTATACATCAACAAAGCGATATCTGCAGGTGCAGATGAAAGTAGACAAGTTGGTGTGCATGTACGTAGTATATATACAAGCAAGTCCATTAAAGGCAACTAGATGCTTCCACAGAAATGATTGGTGGCATATAGTCATTAGAAAGATCAGGCACTTTACAGGACAGGCCTGACATCTGAGGGTGGAAATAATTTAAAAAGCATGTAAATCGAAAATCTGTTTCCTCTTAGGAAGAAAGAATATAAAAGTTCTCAGGAGCAGAAAGATGGAGACTGCATACCAGTAACATAAAGGCTCTAACTTCCACTTGCTGGTATAGAAATAACAAGGGTAGTTCAGCTTGAATACCTGAACTACTTCATGCCCAGAAAGCGTATAAAGTAGTGGCCTCTCTAAACAGAAGTGAAATGTTCTTAAGGAGAAATCAGGGCCACCTTTGACTGTGTTATATGTACCTAAACCCCTGCCCTAGGTGAAGGTGCACTCAAAATCTAGAGTGATGCAATGGTGAGGGATGCAGAAAAGTTTTATGTAAGAGAGCTGGGAGTTTGATTAGCAGCAGACCACTGTAAACCTTAGGTAATGATACCTTTTCCACTTTGACTCTCAAGAAGAAAGTTTCTGAAGCAGGAATTGTATTATATAGGTAGCATTCTTGAGTACTTAACCTACGCTTCAGACGAGAGGGAGAACAAAGCTGTTTTCTACTCCAGTCTTAGTTACCCTATTTGGGGTAAGATCACAGGAGAGGAAGCCCTTAAAAGAAAGGGGAGGGGGAGACAATGTAGTGACATGATAGGGCAAGAGTAACAAAAGCTTCTGTAGCAATGTCCTTCCCTAAGCACTTCTCATATCCCACTCTCTGTAGACACAACCCTTTTTCAACTAAGCCTTGTTAACAAACTATACAAAAGGCAATTTAGCCAGGCAATGTTCAGTTGCCCTAGGCATGGCATAATTAGTTCTAGTAGTAAAGAGTGGAAATCAATGATTAATGTTTGAGAGATAACTAGTGTTATTAGTTTCCTGTGATTTTTTTTTTTTAATAGCATTACTTATCTTATCTTTACTGTCTACCCATTGTAAACAGCTTTGTGGCACTAAGTTCTGATTAAGGAAACTACTTAATTCAGTTTCAGCTTTCTTCTGATATACTCAGCATGAGCTGACTCCATGTAAGAGGAACCAATACAATAACTGAACCATTTACAAGAAACAGTGGTAACTATTGGCTTTGAAAATTGACGAAATTTTGTAACTGGACCCTAAATACTACAAATGCTAAACAAGGTAGTAATGTAAATACGGACTGTAGCATACTTGTTCTTTAGCAAATGGCAGGACAGACATTTGTTACTACTAACAAACCTACTTACAGACTTCAGTAAATAAGATTTAACCTAGTTTTGTACAACTTTGGTGCTTCTCAGCTGATTAAATATCTGTTGAAAAGCAGGGGATTTTATGTGTATGGATCAGTCATGAGGGTGGAGAAAACAGGAATGTTAATTACTAACATGAATTAATAATGAATTAAAAACCAAGTGATTCAAGTAATAGCTTATGTTTTTACTAAGCTAAGACTTCACGTACTTCAAAGCAGTATTTCATGCAGAGTTAGAGAGAGGAAGAAAGATGCTTATTTCTCTGTAAATCAAATACAGTTTTAAATTAACTGATGTTGCTTTTCATTGTGACTTAATTCTTCAGGGTATTTACTTTGTTACCTTCACCTCTTAACCTGGGTAGATCTTATCTGTAGTTTCACTCTGTCTGCAAATGTAGGATATCCAAAGTATTGGGGGGGGGGGCTTTGCTTCCTTGTTACTCGTCATCATTATAGACTCCTGTTTAAGTCTATCTTGTTCTTTCATGAGCTTCTGGTTGCAAGGCAACTGTAACATTATTACTGTGCATGTATGTTAAGCATTAACTGCCGTTGCAGTTCAATATTAAAGGAATCCCCGTGGCCCCAAAACAGTGGGTTTTTATGTGAAGGACAAATAAAGCTTCAGTGAGAAATTGAAGGTTGTGTTGCCTGCCAGGAGCTAAATAACTAAGGGACTCCTTTCGAAATGAAATATTGGAAGGTCCAGCTTTTTTGTTTTGAACGCCGGGCCTGTTCAAGGCACACTTGAGGGCAATCCTTGAATAGTTTCCTTTCATGCTTTTAATACAGCTGTCTATGGAAGCTTGGCTTGAGGAAGTCATGTGTATCTCCTGATCCTTTTTGCTTTGAAAGGGATCTGGGTAGACCCATCAACAATCCAGAGGAATCTGTGACTTTCTTTTTTAATTCATTACTTTAGGATGACTGGGTAATTCTGGCATATTTTTCATTATCGTTTCTTGAGAATAGAAACCGAAGATCAAAAATAGCACTAATTTCCACAGCTATTCAAATATTTACTTAGTGGCTAATTATCCAGAAGGGGCCCAGCACTTCTTGAAAACAGTCTGCAGACACATCTGAGCTCCTCTAAATCACAGCTTTGGTCCCTTATGTTAGCAAGGTCAACAGTAGCTGTAGACTTCTGTCTACCTTCTGTATTCAGCCTGTTACTGGCACAGCCGTGTCCTTTGTGCTGTGCGGTCTCTCTAGTGTTCAACTCAGGACTTGGTATTTTCATGTAGTCTTAGCACAGTTACTAATCTCACCTTAACCTAGTATTTCAGAGATGCTTGTATAATGGAAGTTAAGAAAGATGTGGAGATAATATGGGAAAAATAATCGAAATGATAGTGCAAATGACAAGTAATTACTCTCAGTTCTCATTGGAACCAAATAAAAAAGCTAGAAGGAAAACAAATGGTTAAATCCAGGCTTGTAACTGCATGCTTTGAGAAGTGCGTGAGAAGGCATTTTGGATATTATAGCCTCTAACTTGAACAAATTCTCCTTTGAGAGTTACACCGTTCTAGGTTATACTTTCAAGGCCTCTTCTAAAACTATTTGGCGATGGCTTTCACTGTAATCCTGTAAGTGAAGTTTTACCCTGTGTTTATAAAATGTATTTAAAGTGGTTATCTTCTGAAATAAGCTGGGCTGCATGGCTGTAGCTGAAAATAACTTCAGTATATTTACTGATAAGCTTGCCGTGGGTTTTTTCTGCCTTTCAGG
>NW_008824238.1:5719155-5729724 GCF_000699105.1 Pygoscelis adeliae | reverse complement strand
TTAGTGCTACACTACCCAGTTTGGACAAACCTACTTTAGGGCAAGGCTGCCACAGCCTGTCTGCAGAAGAGTTTGAGGTGCTATTTTGTCAGACCTTTGTGCATTCCTTCTCAGTTACTGGAATAGAAAGAGAAATTGGGGCATGTGGAAATCTCTGGATTTTGTTCCATGGTGGATTGAGTGGCCACGTGCTGTCCTGCACAGGAGTAGGAGAACCTGCAGTGTGTCCTGCTGTGGTCTGTGAAGAAGAATGGGAAGAAAAGAAGGCTGAACATCCATGCTGAGGGGGAGAGAGAATATAACGTGTATTTTAGACAACAACCTGGGACAACATTTTCTTGTCACCGGCTTCGTTGCTTCATGATAGTAGTTACAGGATTAGCTAACGCGCATGGCAGCAGTCTTTTACAATCTCTGGTACCTTTAGTTCCCAGAGTCATCTGGATGAGTCCTTGACTAATCGCACCAGTTTTCCTTCTTGGGTGTTGTGGTTTAACCCGGCAGGCAGCTAAACACAGCCGTTCGCTCACTTCCCCCTGCCCAGTGGGATGGGGGAGAGAATTGGAACGGTAAAAGCGAGAAAGCTCATGGGTTGAGATGAAGACAGTTTAATAGGACAGAAAGGGAAGAGAAAATAATAATAATACTAATGATAAAAGAATATACAAAATAAGTGATGCACAATGCAATTTCTCACCACCCGCCAAAGTCCCCGAGCAGCGGTCGCCAGCCCCCAGCCAACTCCCCCCAGTTTATATACTGAGCATGACATCACATGGTATGGAATACCCCTTTGGCCAGTTTGGGTCAGCTGTCCTGGCTCTGCCCCCTCCCAGCTTCTCGCTGGCAGGGCATGAGAAGCTGAAAAGTCCTTGACCTAGTGTAAGCACTGCTTAGCAACAACTAAAACACCAGTGTGTTATCAACATTATTCTCATACTGAATCCAACACACAGCACTGTACCAGCTACTAAGAAGAAAATTAACTCTATCCCAGCTGAAACCAGGACATTGGGTATGGCCAAATAGTGTTTAACATGGAGACAAAACAATACATTTACCCAAATGTTGCACTCATTTACACTGTTATGCAGCTGTCCTGGCTGTCAGGAATAGCTGTGGCTTGGGAGGAAATGTCTTATCTGTTATACCAGTACCCCACTGTTGTGGATAACTATAGCGATGTAAAAACTCACCTGTTTTGATCAGCCCCAGAAAAATAACCATGCTCCATCCTCCTTACCTGAAGGGGATGTATGGAAAATGAGCTATTCCTTTGGCATAAAGGAATTTCTGCATTACAGTAAAGCAGCTTGTTTATGCCGTCAAAATAGTTTAAAAGGGCTGTTGAACATTGATAGAAGGCAGAAAGTATGAAAAAAATTACTGTATTGAAAAATAGAAACTTAAAGGACCTTACGTGTTGGTACCTGCTTTACTTCTTTCTTTGATATAAAGACAACTCTCTAAATACGAGGTAGGACGCACTTTCCACTTTGGTGTGCTTTCTGCATTCGGTATCCATTGTCTTGAGCTGCATACAGCTAACATTGTTTTCTGTGGATGCTTGCTTTCTACTTTACAAATAATTAATCCAATATTTAATTAAAAAAATCACTTTCCCAAACACAGTATTTCTTCATATTCTCATTTGCTGTATTTAGACTAATTTGTCTTGACATTGCAGCTGTGCTGTTCTTTGTGTTGCACAATCTTTTGAGTTTTGTTTCATTAAGAATGGAACTAAAGAATTTGGGGAAGGGGAGGGAAGAAGTGCTAGACTGTTAGAAGTTAATTTGCCGTAAACCAAAATGTTGAGAACAGATTACGAAAGCTATGAAGTGACATGTAAATGCTTGTTCAGTTTCACACTTGTGAGAAATAAGTCATTAAAGCTGCGTGCACATGAAATAGCTGTTTGGTTACAGCTACTGGGAATAGTTTGTTCTTACTGGTATATTCAGAAGCATAGAAGAAAATGCTTAGAAGATTAGGAATTGATCTCTAGGCTCCAAAAAACTTGAAAAGATTAAACTAGCTTGAAAAACTAGCTCTACTCTCTGTTCACAACAGCTTCATATGTTCTACCTATCCTACCTAGCTGCTGTATCTAAACTATACTGCAGGTTAGGAAACGCGTTTGCCCTATACTTTGGGGGTTTTTCATTTTTTCTAAAAAAAAAAGAAAGAAAAAGTTAATTCTGAGTGAAGAGGGTGTTGAACACTGCATTAACTTCCCTGATTCCTCACCCTGATGCATCACAACACAATTCCTTTCATCCACTATATTCTACTTACTGGTTTCTCCTCAGTGTTGAAAAGTGTGTTATGTTTTTCATTAATAAAAGACCCAGCTCTGACTTTAAGTACTTAAATGTTTTGGTTAAATGTCTTCCTCTGCAGCTGTGAGAGGTAAAACTGAAATCTAAAGGATCAAACCAGAAGGCAAATAGTTTGATTAAATCACTTGAGTTGATCTGAATTATTTTGGGGGACTGGTTCATGACCTCTAATGTCATGGACAATACCACATGTCTCGCTTGGTATCTTCTAATACTTTTTTTTATGGAGGATTAGCATGTCCATGCATCACCTCGGAAGACTAATGTGGGCTGTGCTACCTGTTCAGACGAACTCCAGATGGGAAGGCCACCCAGGAGGCATCTTGCCCCTGAAACCGGTCAAACTCTTAACTGGTTTCTCAGCAGCACAAGCAGCACACAGAAGACTTCAGATCTGGTTGGCAGATGTAGCTGAAGCTGAAAAAAACTGGAAACAAGAAACTAGGTTGATCTAGTTCATGTAACAAGCAGAAAAACTGGGGACCAGAGTATGGAGGAAGCTGCTTTGATCAAGGAAGTGGGCTGTGCCAGAAGCTCAGTGAGAATACTGATTTATTTGGGGACTGCTTATACCACGAAAGAGAATAACTTCACTTTGGGATTGTTTTTCCCAGCAAGAGGAGGCTGGGAGGAGCAGTGGGCAAGCCTTTACTCTGAGACTGGAAATGCGTCCCCCCATAGGGTGTGTCTGCCTCTGACAGTGCTTGTTTTCAAGTACTGACTCCCAGCTGTAGCAGATGGCCGGAGGATGGCAGCAACTGAGATGACTTTCTCTGTCATCCATTTAGCTGAGACGTTGATAGTTGACTGCTAAGTTTTGTACGTACGATAGTTGTGCTATCTTTATAGACTGCCTCAGCTTCAGGTTTTAAATGGATTTGTGGGATAATGTCCCATGACAAAGTACAGGGGCCTGCTATGAACAGGCTGTTTCAGAACACTGAGGTCTCGTGCAAAGATTTCCATGAATTGCTAATGGTCTTCAGAGCAGAGTAGCTGTGTTTTTTCCTATGTGGCCGTAAATGGCCTTTTAAGAGATGACTTACGTGAAGTGACTGTAGTTCTGCTTCTGGGAGTTGTTCGATCTGCACTTGAATTGCTGAAGACGTCACCCAAAAGTGTCCTTAACAGGGTTTATTTGTCATATGCCAATTTCCTCTTGAGTGAAAAAGGGTTACTTTAGCCACAAGCTCTGAAAACTCAGTCTTTGTAATCTTTATGCTTTGAAGGAGTGTAGCATGGTTAAGACTGAGGTTTCTGAAATTTACTGCTCTGCAGTTGCTCTGGTTATTTCCCTTGTCTATATATATGCTTGTGAAAATTCTCCGCTTCTTCAGCCATAGATAAATATAGACATTTATGGACATCTAGTTATATAGTTCATCATACTCAAAACAAAACAGTGTTATAGTAAAGCCAATATAAAAGCCAGTGCAACTAAGCTTGGTGCACTTGCCTGTTTATCTCTTGGAAGAAAACAGTGATTCATGCCTTGAAAGTGGTAGGGGAAAAAAAAAAATCTATTACTACTTCTTTCCCTTCTTTCTCTCCCCCAAGACAAACTCCAAGGCAAGTGCCTCTTCATTTCTGTAGTTGTTGTGGTTTTCAGCCAGAGCTTTAGTCTGCATTATCAAGCTTTCTGGCAATGCGGGGTGGCAATCAGTCATTCTGATGTGATGTGGACAGATAACTGAGACAAAAGTGGAAACTGCCGATGGAGCTGACTAATGCTCTGGAGGGGAGTAAATTGTTAGCAGGACTGAGTTGGGAGCATGGATCTCTTACAGGGATGGCGTGGAGGATCAGGGCTAGTGTACACACCATTGGTGTTGGGGTGTGTAAGGCAGGCTGCAGATAAATAACACACTGTAAAACTTCAGTGCTGTCTAAGCAAAGCCTCTTACCTTTTCAGACGGCGCTGCCCTGTGATGACTGGGCTTTGTTGCCATGCAACATGGGAAGAGAGGCTGAAACTTCGTGTGCCTGGCACAGATTAGTTTAACAGAGAACTGAATTCTTGTCCGAGGCTCCATATAAGAGGTTTAGAGATCCCTGCCATGAGGAAAGAAACAAATGCAAGGCAGCTTGCTCTCAGATTATTTTTTATAATTAGCTTTGTTATGCAGTTATGACAGAATTTAGGAGTTGTATGAATCAACAGTAGAAAAGGCAAGGAGTCAGGAGGTCTGTTAATCTTCTATCATCTGCCAGCTGTCCAGTGAAAACACTCTTTTGTGTGGTGTTAGGAGGTCTGGATTAGTCATTTAACACCTGCAGGCAAAAATCTTGTGCAAGAACATGTGAAAATCATTAGAGCAAAACTGTCCTGATGTCTGTGATTGGAAAATGCAGACAGCATAAGAATGGAATTAGATGGATTCAGCTGTAGCTTGCACATCTTTTTAAGAATGCAGCTGACATGACTCAGACCAACAATTAAGCAAGTAGCAAATACTTAAGGGGCATTTGTATGCTCTGAGTTTGTATCCAAATTACATGGGAAGACCAGGTTTCTGGGAGGATTAAGCATTCATGGTACTGAGTGAATTAGAATAATTCTCTGTCATTAATAGATTTATATATTAACTAGGCATGTTTGTGATTAAAAAGCATTGTCTGAAGTTCTTTGGCAATTTAAAAGTGATCTCATATACTACACTGACAACCTAGAAGCTGAAGTAAATCCTAACTACGCATACCATTTTCCTACTTCATTAATTTTTTTAGCATATATGGTGCTCTGCTTAATGCTTATTTAAAAAAGGAAAGTGTTGAGTCAGCTTCAGAAAACAGATATGACAAAAGTAGGTATTCTAGCAGAGGTGATCTTCTAGCAAATGCCTTCAATTTATTGCTTAAAACTTAATTTTTTAAGACTGTTAACTCTGACTTAGGTTTTTAAACAGAAACAAACTCTGTTACAATCAAAGCATAAAAATTGGAGGTTAAAATCAAAGTTTCATCTTGAGACTTGCTTTTGTTTTATTTATTTTGTTTTATTTTGAAATTCTTAAGGAATTGGTAATAGGAATGTATATCTTGTCTTTTCAGTTAGAGCGATGCTTATGGATACTAATAAAGATGGAAAGTAATTTAGACTAGTAGATCTTTACTGTATTTTATATGTAAAAAGTGACATCAGCAAAACCTCTGCCTCCAGTATTTCTTTTAATATAATATGCCCAAGATGATACGTTAATTGGATAAACTAACCATATCTGACTTCCAAAACACGCTGTCAATAATTAGAACTGATAATCGGCACTGGTCTTAACACAGATGTGCTGGATGGCATAATTAAACACTTTCCATTCCTTTTTCTGTCTTAAGAAAAATGTGACTTCCATTTTAGGGTCAAATTATCTCCTTCTGATAACTAGTCTCTTGCAGAAAAATAAACATGTCTGAGTTCAATTGATCCTTTAACCTTGGGATTTCTGGAGATATAATCCTTGCTGCCTTGCTGTCTGAATTCAAAAACAAGCTGTAGATTTTCTGTTGGCATTTTTGACCAACTCAGAAGTTCAAAACCTGTACAGTGATCTTACTTCTAAATTCTTGATAATAAACTGAGATAGAGGTTTTGAACACTTATCACCGATGCAATATGTTCATGATGTGTTTTTTTATTTTGGGTTTTGTTTGTTGTTGTTTTTTTTTTCTTTGTAGACCACTAAAGCATTCCTTCCCAAGATGCTGGAAATGAATCATGGACACATTGTGACAGTTGCAAGTTCCTTGGGATTGTTCAGTACTGCTGGAGTGGAGGTTTGTTAGACTATAATTAACAATAAATTTGGCACTTCTTGCTCAGGATAAGCTTTTTTGTATTATCAGCTAGAGAAAATAAAGTCAAATCTTCAAAGATACTTGGAAGCTATGGTGTTGAGTACCATATCAACACATGGCTCCCTGTGAGTGGGATCTGCAGGACTCGGGCAGCCACCATATTCACCTACTTTGCAGGTGGACTTGCCACTTACAGTGAAAACCTAGGACGGCTAAGGATTTCAGAATGCTAAATGATCTTTGAATTACCTGATAAATTTAGGAACCTTGAAAGGTGCCCACCTACCTACTCCTGTCAAGATCTTCAGTGCTAAGCTTGAAGCCAAAGGCAAGGATTTTCAAAAGTAATGTTTTCTGTTTCCTGGTTCTGTGAGGAAATGGCTGCCAGCCTTCCTTCCAGAATACACGTCTCACCTGCTTTACTAGGCTCCCGGTTATAAGCATTAGGTTGTCTAGTTGCTAGCAGCTGTTTGAGAGCACCGGTTTGTGAGACTTGTTTGGTACATAAAACTAGGTTAGGATTAGAGCCTGTTATCTTGCTTTTTGGGTCATTAGCACAAATGCAAGTGTGAACAAAAAGCATTCCGTTAGTGAAAATGAATTAATTTGTCTAACAGAATAATCGTCATATTACCCCATAAGCTCAGGCTTCTTTGCATATAGGTAACGCGCGATCCAGAACCTTAAACTGCAGTGTTTCATAACAGAAAAGAATGAAGCTGGTGTAACTTAAGGCTTTTTAGAGTATTTACTGTCTTGAGAAAACTACAAATAATTTCCTAGACTGTGGGTGTGACCGCCAGCAGAGATGGACAGGTCCAATGGAAAACTTGAATGCTACTGCTGTCTATGCAATTATTTTTTAGTGTTGCTGAACTTAGTATTTTTATGAGATATACAAGCTATATCCTTTTCTGGAAATTAAATAGTACACTCAAATCTCCATTATATCTTCTGTTGAAACTAACCTTAAAAATAAAGCATTTAAGATTTTTACATCTACGCCCTGCCAACTCTCTAAGCTTTTTCAATTCTGATCCAAGGTAGTATTAGGTATCTCAGTCCTTTGTTGTAACATTTAGTATTAAGCAAAGTGGTAATTGGAGTAACTTGCCATGTGAGCCTGCCTGATTCAAAGACTTGAATCCAAGGTAATATCCTCCTACATTCAGATTTCCTGCTTTCATGATTCTGTGCTAATTGCCTCAAAAGTAAAATGATAAATGAGTTGATGTGATGCTCTATTCAGTGGGTGTCTTTTGTTGTTGCTTTGAAAATCTGTGCAGAATCACCTCAGATATGCTTTGGCTTTGAACGTGATTCATATCTGTCCTTTTTAAGTTGCCTTTTTTTGCCTTGTTCATTGCCAACGCAGGATTATTGCGCCAGCAAATTTGGAGCTGTAGGTTTCCATGAGTCTTTGAGCCATGAATTGAAGGCTGCTGAAAAGGACGGAATCAAAACAACTTTAGTCTGCCCTTATCTTGTAGATACAGGAATGTTCAGAGGGTGCAGGATCAGGTGAGTAAAGTTCTTCTTCTGCCCTGTGTTTGTGGTGTCATAAAAGTACTTGAAGGTAGCTAAACTGCTACCATAAAAATATTAAAATAAGTATTATCTCTGCTTTAATATACGTTAGTGTGATCTGTAATCCTGACTCAGAAAAGGGACTTTCCAATTCAGCGAGTAGCTTCTGTCCTTTTGTACTTAGGCAACACAAGTTTTGAGCTGTAAGTCTTCAAGTGAACAGTGAATACAAAAAAAAATGAAGTCTTTGTCCCTGCTGAGGTATTCCAAAGAAAGTGAGTTAATGAACTCTTGACTGAGGTCTGCGGTCCTTTGTGTATCTTATTAATCTGTCTTAATCAAATATTTCAGAAAAGAAATTGAGCCTTTCCTTCCACCTTTGAAACCAGAATACTGTGTGAAGCAGGCTATGAGAGCTATCCTTACAGACCAGCCAATGATCTGCACACCTCGCCTCATGTATATGGTCACCTTCATGAAAAGGTAAGAACTGAAATGCCAGTGTGTTGGCAGTACAATCCACAGAATACTAGTAAAATACATGAGCATGTCCACTTTCTGGATATAAACACTCTCCCACCCACACAGGCCATAGGTGCTGTTTTGTTAGAATTCATAAGTCTCTTTATTGGCTTGCATGAGCGTAGGTTGCTTGCTTGGGAAGCTCCGTAAGAGATCCTGTGTATTATGCATCCTTGTTTTACCCTTCTGGTATCTTCCATTCTCCTTAGATTCCTATTTTCTTTTCAACAGACTTTTGTTTCCATTGTTTGGGGTCCTCTTTAGGAATGGGGCATGAGGCAGCTTCCAGCAAAGGAACCTCTAGCTGGTTGTCTCTAGAACCAGTGTGTAGGAGGCCCTGCCTGCAGATTCTCTAGGACTTGCACAGATATGGTAGATAAACTGAAAATCTGCACATTCAGAACCAATTTTCGGTCTAAGTTTGGAGGAAGAGCTATTTAAAGGAATTACTTCCTCTGTCCTGTCTAATGCACTACAGGTTTTAGATGGGAACTCTGTTTAATCTGTAACCAGGCTGACATTTCAATGATGCAGGGTAATACAGCAGTTGGCTCAATTCCACTGATGCAACATCACTTGCATTTTAGTTTATAGAGAGCAGCTTCACAGTTGTCTGTGTTTTTTTTTTAAATCTGTAGTGTGTAGGAGGAACCTTTAAAATATAGCATTGTCTTATTTTCCTTCTGCGAGGGATGGTTAAAACTGAGAACCTTGGTGATTTTTGTTCCACTTACAAGGCAGTGGTTCTCCTCTGCCTCAAGTCTCTCGTGGTGGACAGGATCACCAAAGACTAGAGTAGCCTTTAACGCTCACCTCTTTCCTGGAAGAGAGTATGTTTGTGTCTCTTCTGCCAACAAATTGAGGCCACTGTCAGCATCTTTGAGAACTAGCTTCATCAACCAGAAGCTCAGAGGGTGCTTCAGTGCTCTCTGCACAAGCAGTGCCTTATGCAGCAACAGTCACATCAAAGGCCCTTTGGGTTGTCTTGCATTCAACACTTTAGCTTCCAACAGGGAGATCAAAGCTTCTGCATAATCCATGCCCCAGGCAGCAGCTTAGATCAAAGGCCCTCCAGTGGCTACTGCAAAAGCAGTACTACTGGCAGCGAGGACACCTGTACCAGTGACACCTACTTCTCAGTCTTCAGTGGTCATTGCTCCTAAGGGCTAGATTCTGTGCATTGCTTTCCACTGAATAAGTGCCTGCCACTATTTCCAGGGGCTGAGGAAATACCATCTTAGTCCTTCACTAGAGCCCCTGAGTCCTATACTTGAAATAAAAGTAATGTTTTGTGGATGTGGGAAGGAGGGGAGGGTCTGTAGCCAGGTATCCATCACATAGTCACCTCTTGGAATTTTATCTGGAGGGGGAAAAAGGAAATTGCTCTCTACTTCGGACCTTTCTTTTTGAGGATGGATGGTTGAGTTTAGAATATAAGTCAAGGTTGTTAGACATCTGGTGATCAAAGAATGGCATTAACTAACACTAATCCCACATTAAAGAATATCTTAAATGTCTGATGACCTCTGCTGATGTGGCTTTGAGCAGACGCTTTGCTTTTAGTAGGCCTTCGTGATGCCCTTGGCCCCCTTCCCCCCCTTTAAAACAAGCTATCACACTGCTTGTGAAGAAGCAGCAGGAAATCTGGTCTAAGCTGGAGGCATGTGAATAAGTAGCTTCTTCCTCCTTTCTGCTTGCCTGTGTGGTTGGGACTCTAGAATTTCAATTTTCTCTGTAAGTATCCCTGTGAAATAAAAATCCTTTAAGTCTGTTAGGAAGCCTCTCTGATAGCTATTATGTTGCTTTTAAGGAGACCAAGTACATAGTGTAAGCAGAGGTTTTGTTTTATGCTGTCTTCTAACAGTTTTACAACCTCTTTTTCACAGTATTCTGCCCTTTGAAGCAGTTGTATGCATGTACCGGTTTTTGGGAGCAGACAAGTGTATGTACCCTTTCATTGCTCAAAGGAAACAGGCTACAAACAACAATGAAGCAAAAAATGGAATTTAACACTGTTTTGGACGGACTAACATTTAGAGGTGAATACGATAATGTTACATGACTGAATTGCGAAGTGCACTTGCATCTAACAGATGCAAATGTCAACACCTTACTGTGGCATTCTCTTGGGTCCTAAACCTGTGTATTGAACTCTAAAAATCAATGTTTTTTATATACTGTAAATAAAACTGACTAGAGTACTTGGAAAATGTGATAGCTAAGCGAAGTGAATTTACAATGTAGCTGCCACCATTGTCCTTTAGAATATCACTGTATGTACAGTAAACTAGTTGTACTACTTCCTGTAGGGATGCACTGTGTGATATCTCTTCCTCAGCCTGCCAAGGTTTATAAGAGCTGTCTCCAACTAGAAGATGCAATGTTTCAG
>NW_008824238.1:5705584-5719119 GCF_000699105.1 Pygoscelis adeliae | reverse complement strand
TTAGGAAGGGGGAGGGAGGGAAATCTTTAGATTTAAGCTACTGCTCCTGACCTTTTAGCAAATTCGAGGACAGTTTCTGAATGCATCTCTTCACTTGTTCACCCAAGCTCTCTAAAGGACACATGGCCAAATTGTGGTGTAATTCTCTTTTGTAGCAATTGTGTGTGTTCTATTTAAACAAAGATAAAAAGAAATTTGTAAATCTCTGCCGATTCAAAGGCAAGTGAATGTCTCAAATACTCTCAGAGCAAACTTGTACGGGGCATCTGGTTTTCTAGGAATGCAGTCAGTGATTTAAGTTGACTTTTTTCAAGTCACTTGATTTGAAATATGCTCTGTTCTGTTTCCCTCTATATGTCAGAGTCCAATCTAATATTATGGACTATATGTTTCTTTTCTTCCTCCTCATTCTTGCTTCCGACAGACTTCTCCCACCTCCCCGAGGAAGCTGTTGTATTAAATTTCTGTAACTGGACTTGTGCCTAAAAGACAAAGCAACTCAGCTGAGATACAAACTGTTTATGTAAGTGCTGGTCATATGCCAATTATTAGCGAAGGAAAAATAGAGTAATGCCTGATGCAACTCTACATGCGGAATATGGAAGGGTGTAAAGATTTTTTTTTGAGTTGTACTCACATTGTAGAACAGCAAATGACATTTTTACAGTATTTTTTGTAAAGCGAACAATTTTGTGCCTTGAATAATTTGGTAATCTGTATTAGTGAAGCATTGTAAAAGTGAACTTCTACCTCTGTATCTTAATGTATACCATCCACTTGTAAACTACTATCGGACAAATTGTGATTACTTTTTTAGAATGTCTTGTTAAATAGTGACCAATGCCTGTGGTTATTAAAGTGAGCCACCTTTTCCTTAAAACGCTGATTGCAATGCTTCCTTGAAAGACTAAACTAATGCAAACTACTCGTGCCTGTTCCGTAGCTCTTTAGTATCAACACAGTTGAAATATTTATTGCTCAGTTCCTGTATCCACTTTGTCAGCTACGTGGTTTACAGTGTAATCTCTTAAGTCTATCAGTAAGTACTGTGAAATTAGGCTTTAGGAGCTGACAGTTTTCTCTGGTTTCTAAACTCATCGATGAAGTAACTGGTCAAAGAGCTTTTGAAGAATATTCATTTTGGTTTTCTATGGAGCTTCATCTAGATCTACGTAAAAATGACCTGGTGTGGATGCAGTTGTAATGAATTAAAAAGTAAATGTAGTTTCAGTACAGCTGCAGTTATTACTACATATATATATATATATAAAAAATACATACAGAAAAAATCGGTATCTGTGTGGAGAGCAGTGTTGTTAACTAAGCCTGTTTAGAAATTAATCTAAAGTAGAAGAAACTGTTTACTTTAACCCTTACTCCAAATTCTTTCTTCTTACTCTTTTGAAAAAGCCTCTTAATGACTTCCCCAGGGCCAAATTAACTCCCCTGTTCTTACAGCAAAGTCACTAAGAGCAAATTTCATTCTATTACATAGCATCATTTTAATGCACATTTGTTTTTCTAAGATGTCTCAATCTATATTGCTGTCTCGGACTAAGAAGCAACTTTTAAAGTTTCATATATTGATACTCAAGACACTTACTAGCCTGACAGAAAAGGAAAAATAAGAAGCTGACCAGTAATATCGAGTTTCTTTAAAGCATCATGCCAATTTGCAATGGTTATAGACTTACTTAGAAAGCAAGTTTCAGGGCTTGTAGAGTTCTACCTTAATTATCGAATACATTGTCATCCTGGTTTCTCTGAATTTACTACCATTCCAGAAATATCATGGTCCATCTCAGTTCTTGAACTGTGGGACTGAGGGGTGGCTGGTGACTGGTGTGCTCTGTGAGCGTGTCTCTAAAACTTGTTCAGACCCTTAACTTTTAATCTCCTATTCAAAAGTCAATTAGATATTTAGAGGGAAAGGGGATACCAGGTACCTTGTAGATCTGGTGAGAATTGCTTAAGTGTTTGTGGGGAGGGTCTTTGAGGCTAATTTTATGTTATTCTAGTTTGTCAAGTAATATCAAAGTTTTATTGCACACAACATCCCTGGAGACAGCCGTGGCTCCAAACTTCACAAAATGGATAGTGCTTGTCTTGCAGAATGGGAACTGAGCTTAAATTCAGTTCAAGCCTCCAGAGAAACAAATTCAAAGTGTTAGTTTTTCCTGATACAGATGAGCTGTTTTAGAAACAATCCTGAAACTTCTGTCACTTCTAGTCACACCTTAAAAAACCAGCACAAAAAGAGGCTGGTCACCTGTCCAAGAGGGGTTTTTGTTGGCTTGATGGCTTCCCAGTTGCATGGGTGACTCCTACGAAGCAGAAAGAGAAGACTTGTGACTGAGGATGGAGTGGGAACTGAGGTTTCCCCTGTTTAGATTACCCTAAGCTGCTGCAAGTACCATGTAATGCTGAGAGATTCCTTTAAGACTATGATCAGAAACTATGAGAATTACTGCGTCTCTTCAGGGTTGTGGCTACGCACCAATTAACTGATAGACTACATTATTTCAGCACAAAGCCCATGCAGTGTAAGTAGCTCAGGTAAAAGTTTTAAATTAATACTTTAAACTAGTAACTTGGTGTAGAAACGTTTTCCTCAATTCTGTAGGACAATGCCGTAAAAGTTTACTGTTACACCCAGATGAGTCAATAGGGGTGCACCACTTGGTATCTTCCTGTCTTTGTCTTGCTGTAACAACCGGATGGGATAGGCAGCTGATGGAAGTTTTCTCAGAAAGCTCCTACATTAATGGTGCTAAGCTTGTAGTCATGTAAACGAGGTGTTTGAAGATCATTCTATAGCACTGTACTTCCCAGGAAGCAGGACAAGTCACAGCCTTATCTTGGCATATCTACGGTGGTGCTCTAGGGTTAACAGTCCATGGAGAGAATTTGGTGCTACCTAATTTAGGGACTTGGGTTTTTTTGGTGTGTTTTAGTTATGTTCCTATGTGATGACTAGATATTTTCACAACACAGGAGCTTGCTGCTTTCTCGCTACAGAAGATGTCTGGATGACTAGTTCAGACATTATTATCTGTGCTTGGTCAGAGGAATGATACCTTAAGGGTTTGTATGTGTTCTGTTTAAACCAAGGCTCAGAAGGTGTGAGATAACTTTTCCGTCTCTGGGGAATAAATTTCCTCACATTTGCACCATGGTAAGTATATGTGCATAGACAGTTGCTGCAATATAACTGGTATGTCAGAAGTGTGTTCGCAACCAGGCTTACCTCGTGGTAGCTTATTCCTGGGCTTACGCTTTGAGAATTTCACTGTGTAGTTCCCATGTAAATGTCTACACAAATAGTTCTTTAGCACCAGGCTCTTTCCAGTGGTGCCCAAAGACAGGACAAGAGGCAATGGGCACAAACTGAAACACGAGAGGTTCTTTCTGAACATCGGGAAACGCTTTTTCACTGTGAGGGTGACCGAACACTGGCACAGGTTGACCAGAGAGGTTGTGGAATCGCCATGGAGCTATTCAGAAACCATCTGGACATGGTCCTGGGCAACCAGCTCTGGGTGGCCCTGCTTGAGTGGGGGGGTTGGACCAGATGACCTCCAGAGGTCCCTTCCCACCTCAGCCATTCTGTGATTCTTCTAGAAAAAAGGGAGCGTGGTTTCCGGTTAGTAGACATGCTATGAACGTGAATTAGCATTTCTTATGAGCTTGACCATGTAGGAAGGAAATGTAGAGTAATCTGAATTCACATCTCCTATACCCACCTTCTATATGGACAGTCCCAATGGGCAGTAGAGCCTGGATTAATCTCATTAACTTTATATAGCTAAATAGGAGCCTGTAAACCTAGACTTTCCCTCTATCTGTGTGACAAAGGTGTCTGGGGGAGCAAACTTATCCCTGTCAAATCTGAGCAGTTCTCAAAGTGAGTCTTCCTTCTCTTACTTTCCCTAGGCTTTAAAAGGAATCTGGGGTTGCCAGGTTTAGAAACTGGGTGTACCCATTAAGTAATTAGAGTGAGATAAGACAAGTTTGGCCTTCAAATACCTTTGCTTTTGGTGTTAGTAGTTTGTCGTACCGTGTACTTGTTGGTTATTTTATGTATTAATTTAGTTGCAGCTTGGAGCACGTAAGCTAGATGCCCAATATAGTATAAACTGGCCTTTCCCCCACACCCCGTTAGGCCTGTTTGGGTGGTGTATGTAGAGTCGTTAACGCACACTAAGTGCGTACTTTAGCTTACATCATACTGACTTGTGCAGAAGACCTCTAAGTGAGGTCAGCTAATCAGGAACAATACCCCTTTACTTCATAATGAATAAATAATTCAGGAGCAATCATTATTCTTTACATTCAAACACCATCATTGTCTGTCATAACTTTTGTATCTAGACAAAACTCAATGAGCCTTTTCTTCAGGAGCAACTTGGGAAAATTCAGAGGAATCAAAGCTGTGTAGCAAACGCACATAAATTAAAGGATTAAATTACGGACCACTATGGTTCTAAAAGTGTGCATCTGTGCAAGAGTTTAACGCGTATAAAAGCATTAACGTAACCTCTGAATTTGATTCCTAATTTTTCTCCGTGTCTCTGAGTAGACAAGTCCTAAGCATCTGTTCAACATAACCAGATGATCATAACACATATAGTAATCCAGTAAGTATTGAGCCTCAGAGTCTGTTTCTGTCCATTAATGCTTTAAACCCAAGTTTTCAAAGTACAGAAACTTTGGGGCTCTGCTCAGTTTTCCATTGCTGCCAAGTTCATACCCCACAAACAGAAAATAAAACTGTCTATCACAGAGATAAGGTCTTCTAACAGCCCCCGAAACAGGGGGTTAGGCAGAACTGGTTGATGAGGGCACCTGATTTAAGGCTGACTTTGTCATGAAGCTCCTAACCCTAAATTCCAGGTGTTTAGTCACACAGCTGCTCCCCTCCCTTGCAAAAAAAGCTGGGAAGTCTAGGGACGGTCCCCAACAAAGTGTATGTTTTATGTAGTTACATAAAACCCCAAAACCTGGTATCATAATTAGCCTGTCATGTTTCTAGCCTGGCCATTAAATGCTGATGTATGTAATGACAGAAAGTATGGCTTTATCATGCCATCAAAGAAATGAAGAAATTCATACTAACTTTATTTAAACATAGTTTAAGTGGACAACCCAAATATTTAAAATAACGTTAGAAGTAACATTCCGGCTTACGTACTTATCTATCTGCTTAATGCTGACAATACACAAACAATTCATTTCTTCCACAAAAAAACAGCTTTTGAGCTAAATGATGAATGTGCAGAAGTCAGGCTCACGTGTCTGTGTGTGTGTGTGTTTGTGCGTAAGTTAAATTGGCAGGATGTTTGTTTCCCTTTTCCTAAACAGGGCAATTGTAGCTCTTGACCAAGGAGCCGCAATGTATTTTGAAAAAATTAAACCTTTAAACACATCCCTGTCCATACTGGCTGACCAAACTGCCTTCAAAATATTAGCCTGTTCTGATCAAAAACATCTTGGCAAACAGCGTGCCTGGGCCAGTGTCTATGGTACTGGGATAATTGCAGCCTTTCTTTCATAATCCAATTATCGATAAAAGCTGCTGTGGCAGTGAGACATCGGGAATAGCTAAAGCTGAGCCACTAGGAAAGCTAGTAGCTGTATCCGGGGACAGGTTTTTAGCAGGAGAGGAAGAATGGGGTGCTAAGATGGCTCTAGGGATCTCCCCTCCATACCCTGCGCTAGCAGCTTCTGTTGCAGAGTGTGTGCATGCACAGCGTCCCGCTCGTGTGCTGACATCCAGCCCTCTCTTCCCATCGCAGCTGTAGGCAGCCATAGTTCTGAGCTCATCTACCAGCCCTCGTCTACACACATCCCTGCTCAGAAGTTATTCTGGAATAACTACACTTAAGTGCGTGCCTGTGTTTGTGCATGTGTGTGTGTACCCTTATGTTCTGCAATAAGCATGAACTGTTCCAGTCTAACTTAAACAGGAACGATGCTCTGGAGTAAGAAGTTCTGTGCTCTGGGACTTATTCAGGACTAACCAGTGCATTTTGAATGCCTGTCGTACTCTCATCTACATCAACTGTCACGTCTAAACAAGCCCATAGAAGATAATTACAAACTTTCATTGGGACGCATCCACTTAAGCTACTGATAAGGAAAGCTCTATTTTCTTAACAGGCAAGAACATTTTTATCCACTGTTTAGAACAAACCTTACTCAATAGAAGTTAGGTCTTTACATACGTCAGTAATTAATGGGCAGGCGGAAGTGAGCCAGGGTGATTGGAAAGTTAGGTTTTCCTGCCATGCTGAGAGCCAGGAATATTGACCTTTCCAGCTGTTTTAGAAAGGAGCTCCTGGCTAGTTAAACCTCCGGCATGTGAAGTGAGGAGTTTCACGTCAACAGCAGGATCAGAGGAGAGGGTGGAATTAAGGTCTCCCAAGTATCCCAAAATCAAGCTAGTGTCAGTGGTCATCATTTTATCAGTGTCTGCACAGAGGTTTCATCACCAGTTCTTGTCTTGTTACTCCTGCCAGTTCAACCTCGCTTCTGGTAGCAACAGTGGGAGCCCTCGTGCAGATACGGCTCCAAGGGACCAGTGTTTCCTCAAGGCCTCTGTTTTCCCAGGGCTTGCCTGTGAACTGCAATGCTTGAAATGCTGAGGATTGCCAGCTTCTTCTCCAGCAAGTGCTCACAGTGGTGGGAAATAAGTGTGAGGCAGATGAGACCAAGGCTTCCAGTGGAGGGATCATAAACTAGAACAGTCCAGCAAAAACATTGATACATGGATTTTCTCATCTCTCGCTTGTATCCACAATCCAAACAACTTGATAGGAAATGCCAGCTTTTCTCTGCTTGCAGTGACTCAAAATAAAAATCATTTAAACAATTGCACTCTATATTTTAATTCTGAACTTACAGAAGTGACCACTCGTCTGGTTGTTTAACTAACAATTTTGACATTTAAAAATAATGTGTGGCTCACGTAATGCATCATCTGTTAGCACGTGCAAAACAAGGCACTTTGTTAGTCCCAGGGCTAAACTGGGAATTTCTGAGGAGTACTAGGGTGGTTCTGAAAATGCAAGTTGTTCAAGCGATAGTTCAGTCTGGTCTAGCATTCTTTGATATCTTTATTTTGTGTAGCAAACTAGAACAAATGGAGCAATTAGAAGATGTGTAAGTGTCCTTAGTAGATGAGGGAACAAACTAAGCTCTCTGCAGTAATGCCATGTCTATGAAGAGGTTATAGGCTTTGGGAGAAAGTTTTTAAAAATAATTTGAACTATATTTTAGTATGGAAGCCTTATTTATAGGCAGAGCACTTCTGAGCCACAGCTTTTGGTGAGATGGTGTTTTCTCAAGGAAATAACTCATTTCTCCTTTAATGAAAGAGAACAGTAGTAACTTTCACCAAGCCACTGTCCAACTCAGGCTGGGGCTGGGACTGGGACAGGGACTAGAAGAAAAGTTATGCCTAAGTTCTCCATTCCTGGAAAAGAGGCAAGATTTTAGCTGAAATTAACAAGTACAATAGACTTGGAGGTAAGTGCTCCTAGAGTCTCCAACAAGCAGCTTTTAACTTTCTCTGGCTTTTTGGTATTATAAATATTTGCAGTCCCCTGTGAAGGTTCTCTGAAGACCTAGAGCATCTAATAAGAACAGTCAGGTCAGCCAAGGCAGCCCCTTTTTATTGAAGGGGCAAAATTGCACATGAAATTCCATGACCCTTGAGCTTGTGGGACCCAAGTTTCTTGTTTTCTCAAAAAATGCATATTTTCATTTTTGCCTTCCTCCTGATGCTTGAATGATCAGATGTGGAGATGCTGTCAGTGTTCCTGGGATTCACCTTGGGAAGCCGAGCCTTTGTTACTAAATATTTGGAATCGGACCTAAAATTATTCTCTCACTGGGGACTCATAACACAATCTGCTGCCTTGAAAATTCTTACACGAAACAGCTTGTGGGACTAGGATGGCTGGGAAGCGGAGAAACTAATACGGCACTCTGGGCCAGAGGGAGCAAGGCAGAGCAAAAGCTAAAGCCCCACTGGGAAATTCATTAACCACAGCTCCTACAGCTGCTGTAACTTCCTGTTCTGTCACTGTCTGGAGTTTTTCCTCAAGTCCCACTCCCTGAAGACAATTCCAGTGTCATGGTCAGGACTCTGAGGTTTCTCACCTGCCGAGGTGCTGCATCCTCACCTCCTCTCTGCACTGGAGGCGACGGGTCTGACCCTGGGGGGGACAGGAACCGAACCGCATGGGCAATGTGAGAGCTCCCCGTCTGTCGTGTCGTTCTTACAAGGGGAAAAGGGAAGTTCTTTACCATCATCTTCGTGCTTTTGCTTCTCTCCCAGCCTACACTGGGAAGTTTCAAGTGCCCACAACGAAACGGGAGAGAGAGTTACCACTTGCAGGCTGGCCCATGCATGGGGGTGATGTTTCTAGCCCAACCTTCTGGGCTGGAGAAGCTGCCCCTTGAGCCGTTGTGCTGCATTGTCCTATGAAAGCATCTCTAGCCCCAGAAAAATAAAACACAAGGCCATAGGCAGAGAGCACATAACCTAACACCCATTTCACCTGGCAGGAAAAGAGAGTGTGAGAATATATGTGCATGAACAGGAGTGTACATAGATGGTTAGGAATCTCTGACCCCCTCAGGCAGAGCGGTGTCTGCAGGTAGCTCCAGTGCCCCTGTAGGCAGTCATTTTCTGTCAAGCACCTTTGACTTCTCCCCAGGTAGGAGCCAGTTGCACACGCAGCTTTTTCAAACAGAAAGGCATCACACACGGGAGAACCTCACTCCTTAAAAAGGACAAAGCAATGCAGCAGTTGCTGAAACATGGAGACAAGCCCTTCCCGGCCTCTCCAGTACCCTGATCTTTGAACGGCATGTCGTGCCCACCGGTGCTATCAGCAGTGTGCAGCGGTAGCCTTAAGGAATGGCTCCAGATCAAGTTAAGCCGTTCTGCATGGCAACTGTGGTTGAACTGCTTACTTTTCAACGATCAAGGTATCAAGGTTGTTAGGCCAGATCTATCACTTGAAGCCATCCAGACAGGCTCCCATTAAAATCAGTGGGACTCACTGGGAGGTGGAGGCTTTCTCTGTTGAAACAGCCACTGCTTGTGTGCCAGCAGCAGCAGAACAAACCCGAAGGATTTCTCTTTTACTCTGTAAATAGCCATCTTCTCATTAGATGGCCTGGCAGCAGTCTAGACTAGACAAATTGTTGACTTTCCGCCTGGTGTCCAGTGAAAGGGTCCTACTGCCGTTCTGTCATACGGCTTCGCCTGTGCCAGTGCTGAAGTCCCTGGCTCACGGTAACCCAGCCGTGAGTTCAGGCTGCAGCTCCCCAGCCGAGCAGAAGAGCTGGAGAAGGATAACTGAGATGCAAAAGGGAGGAAGGCATAAAGGCTTGCAGGAGACCCTCCTCAAACAGCGCTGTGTAGTGGTTCTGTGTCTCCAGTCATTGAATCACTGCCCACTGTGCCTCTGAGTGTTCCACTGGATTGTTCAGGCTACAAATTCCTGGTAAAAATTGTTATTTGGATCTCACACATTACTAAAAAAAAATGGTTTGCATATCATCTTGACTACTGGATCATCTCGCTGCTTTGCAAATCCTTGCTGCATGGGTACCTGTACCTTCTTCCCTAGATAGTCATGCTGCGTTAGATCAAACCACAGATTTTCATCCTGGTCTAGGTCTTTGAGTTTGCAGTTTACCTCACTTGGACACTTCATTTAACTACTAAATCTGCTTCCCATGTCAAATCTGTAGATGTCTAAGCAGCAAGTGTACTTGCAAAGAGCAGTGGTTATTAGCAAGAGCACACGCAAGGCAGACTGGCATTTGAAAACAAAGCTCAAACACAGAGAAACAGAATTTCATAGCTGTCTACCATGCATAAAAAGCAGATCCAGCACACGAAAATAGCCCCCTAGTTCTTAAATCTGTATTTTGAACTGACTTTCAACCAGGTGTTTCCACTTTAATTTGATCCCAGGCATTCCTAGAGGTGATGTAAGATCCAGATCCACAAGGTAATAATGAAGTCAAGAGTTGAAAAATTATCAAGGCCTAATCTGGCAATTTAGTCCCTTGTAAATCATTGCGGTTAGTTATTGCAGGGCCATTCTTACCAACCAAGTTCTCTTGAGACTTAGCATTAACTTCGCCACCTGTTTGACTGTCAAAGAGATAAATTTCCTTGAAGGGAATCTTCCACTCCTGACTTTATTTATGACTGGGGAGAAGAGGATGGATTGACTGGGAAACTTCAACGGCAAGGGTCTGCATATGCTGAATCAGAGAGTGATGCAATTCATTTAATCTGTTTGATATTACACATAAGGTCCCAAAATGAAACATATAGGATTAAGAAATTCTTCTGGCCTGTTTGCTAGACGGAAAGCTCTAATGAAACGTAGTCAATTGCTGCTTTTTCTTCTTTTTTTTTTAAAACAATCAGACCCAAAAGTCAAAAGATCACATCAGAGCTATTCTGTAACCTAATACTACACGTCTTTCAGAGCACCTGTGTGCTCAGCATCCCAATGGCTAATACCCAAAAAGTGTATCAATGAGTTTGAAAAAGCCCCTCTACTGGGAGATAAACAAAAACCCAGGATAATAGAAATAGCTCAGTGGGATGGATCCTTCAGCTAAATGCCTGGGTTACAGGAGCAAACCATGTGAGAACTTGTAGGCTCTGAGCTGTGTTAGTGAACAGAGCAGCTTGTGTCTTGAATCAAAGATAAAGCAAAATACTTTCACAAGCTCAAGCTTGAGACTTCTACACAAAGCATAAGCTCAAATTGCTGCTCAGGCTTTTTTTCTTTTTTTTTTTTTTTTCTTTTAAGAAAGTCCTTTGAAACAACTGAAACTTGAGTGGACTAGAAGTAAAGAATAAAAACGAGATTTTAGGTTTTAAATCTGTTATTTCCTGCACACACCAGTTGCTTCTGACAATATTTTCTTGAGTTTCTTCAGTTTGAAATGATACAGCTTATAATGTGGGGTTTGTAGAGAGAAGTACTGGGTATGGACACACACATGCACGCCACAAAACTCTCAGCCTCTCCTTCTCTCATTCAGTACCCTGAATCTGCATCCAAACCACACGGCTTATTCTGTGTAAAATCTGTCTTCGTGGCAAGCAATTTTCTACTGCTTGCAGCGGTTTTGCATATATTTTTCATAAGTGATACTATATTAAACCCAGCCAACTGATGCTGCCTCTGCCGAAAGGCAAGAAAACAGCTTCCACGGCTTCGCTATCCCATCAGTGTTCCTGACCACACAAAGCAACTAGTGTAAAGAAACCTTTTACCTGAATTTACACAGAGTGTCTCATTTCCTAGGCTTTTTAGAGGTACTTGTTTTGTTACTCTGTACTCTTGGAGACCGCTGGCAGCAGTGGAGGGGAGGCTGTGCCTCCATTGGCACGAGGGCAGAAAGCTCCTTGTTCCTCCAGGCTGATTTACCTGCCAACGCAGTAAGAATAACCAACAAGCTGGTCTTTATCATCAAGGGTTTTTCAAACATTTATGAGAAGGTGTGGGGTTGATGGGGAGGGGACACCCTTTCAGCCAAGGAGAATATCTGTATTGAGAGATGCAAACTAAGGAACAGATTGATGGAGAGTAACCCTCAGAGCTCTGGAAGATGCCGTAAGCAAAGCTGGGAATAAAAATGCATCTTAAGGAACTTGACAAAATCAGTAAGATGATATAGAGTTAAGGGAATACTCAGGATATGATGCGGAGATGTTTCTTTTCAGGGTGTGAAGCCTGCATGCTCTTTAAATTCAGCTGTACAGTGGGCAATGCCAGGACTGTGGTCTTCAGCACTGGTCCCATGCTCCCCGGCAGGAAATGGGGAACGAGAGCTGAAGCCCTCAAGCACTTTTAAGGGCACTAGAAATGTCTCCATGTGGGTGGAAGCCTTTCTTAGGCTCCCTGGGAACACAGGGTCAACCAAGCTGTCGGTAAGGATATACTCAATATCCTTTCTAACGCCCGCTGGCATTTCTGGAAAAGACTGACAAGTTTCAGGTCCAAAATCCCAGCAGTCCACAGCCCAAAAGACCTTGGGCTGTTTAGAAACCATGCGCTCAGTTAAATTCATTACATTACTTTTGATTATATTAATGTTACCCTTTTTTTGACCCAAACTTCAGCCAAATTTGTGGAGCTGCAGGTGTTGCATGGGAAACCGAAGATGGAGTCAGCTGTCTCTCTGAGGCAATCCTGTTTACTTACAAAAAAATTCAGAAACTATGCTTTCCCTGGAGGTCTCAAGCTGCAGGTGACAGTCCTTTTGCTCCCTGTTTCATGTCACTGTCAGCCAGCGCTCTGCTTGGGATACTGCCTCTCCCCAGTATCTGAAATGTGATTTTCTCAGAATCACATTTCTGGACAAATTTAGCAATGCAGGAATCGCCCAGGCAGCATAGGAAGGGGCACGACACTGCAGCCTGTTTTTGGGGAGCCTTGGTAATGCGTTTTTGAAACCGGCTGGTAACTGAGTTAAAAAAGAAAATACAGAAGAAGAGACCAGGACTCAGTTACTTTCCAGACAAGTCCCACAATGTTGAGCTGTGGAGCCATGGTCCTGTCTGTGCTGCCTTGCTGGCCTGAAAGCGTTGCTCGCTTCTGGCCCAGCTTCAGCCAAGGAAAGCTCTGGGAAGCTGTGTGGTGGGAAAGGTCCTTTCTCATGCAGGGGTGGCATAGCTTTGACTACTGCTTTCTTATTCAGTCAAAACGTTTCAGGTTTGTTTCCTAGAAGAAAGACACACCTTTTGTCAGTGACCCAATTCTCTTCTTTCTTTCCTTGGCCTACAGGCCAAATGAACATTCAAAGCAAGCTGGAAGGGGACAAATGTATCTTGATGCCCCAGTGATAAAGCAACTGGGGAGAGCAGCTTGTAGATTCAATTTCTTGCTTTTTGCCTAAGTCAGGCCAGCCAGACCTGTAAGCCTCTTCCTCCGTGCGATCAGAGATCTTCCAATTTCCCAATTTTGAGCAGCTCAGGCAACCAGATGTCCACAGATCCCTGACAAATTGCTTCTGCAGCACATCAGCCCCACTCACCGCACATGAGCAGTCAGGTCTGTGCATGCATAGGGTGTCCTATGTGTCCAGGCTGCTCAGCTCAAGCAACTGTCCTATACTGCCAGGTTGGCTTGAAACTCTCTCTCATCTCTTGCCCTTAGTGCCTATGTGTGGTTGGTTGACCCTGGCTGGACGCCAGGTACCTACCAAAGCCGCTCTATCACTCCCCTCTTCAACTGGACAGGAGAGAGAAAATGTAACAAAAGGCTCGTGGGTTGAGATAAGGACGGGGAGATCACTCGGCAATTACTGTCACGGGCAAAACACTTGGGGAAATTAGCTCAATTTATTACTCAATCAAATCAGAGTAGGGTAATGAGAAATAAACCCAAATCTCAAAAACACTTTCCCTCCACCCCTCCCTTCTTCTCAGGCTTAACTTTAGTCCCGAATTCTCTACCTCCTCCCCCAAAAGTGGCGCAGGGGGATGG